>NC_041408.2:39471703-39774203 GCF_900747795.2 Erpetoichthys calabaricus
ACCCATCCTGCAAACAAAAGTCAATATCCACTCTAAAAGAGTTAATAGGATAGAAATGCCCTATAAGCATTAATAAATAAGTCTTTCGCTATTATTATTATTCCAGAGGGTCACGTGAGTTTTCTTTCTTGTGGAGGGGGAAGGGGAGAGCTCTTTTAAGGCTTGTTTTGAGATTATTGTTAGGTACATGGCTAATTATGTATACAAATTAGCCATGCCAGCCAGAGCACAGGAATCAGTGTTATATGTCCAGTGGCAGTACTCATAATGTTCCCATTATCGTAAGCTAATGTACTCCTCAAATGAAAATACTGCACAGCTATTTATTTATTTATTTATTGATCGATTGATTGATTGAGTACTGATTGGTTGGTGAAATCATGCATACCCAAAGCAGCTCCAAGAAAATATTTAATTAACATGGTCACAGGTGAATACAGCATATATTTGCTGCGAAAAATGCTTTGGTGAATTCAGCCAATCAGCACTAGACTTTTACTTAATGTTATGCTGGCCTGGTTTAGAAATCCTGTGGTCAGAAACAATAACTGAACAATTTAAATTGTAAAATGGAGCTGTAAACTTTCTTTGGCTCAACAGTCCAATCTCACAGTCCTATTTAATAAGCAAGTATTACTCAAAGTTGAGTGTATTCTGTCAGACAGGACACTTCCACTACTTTTCCAATTTTTGTTGTTGCCATCAGGTCACAAGTTCAAGGTTCCCAGGATGAAAAACAGCCTGTTCAAATACTCTTTTTTTCAATTGCTATTAATTTAAACTACCCGACACCCACCGTAGCATACGGCGGTGTAAGAATAGGAACGGAAAACGGTGAGAAAGGAATTCAGAAATCAAGAAGAAATAAATACTTCTTGAAATACGCAGTGTGCATGTAGAATTTCCGGCCAAGCAGGATTACATGTGAAAGTAATAAATAAATCAGGCTTTCCGAATTTACGTGCTATGGCCATGGCATCCTGATAGTTTTGTTGCATGTATCTTGGACTTCCTGGAAATGTGGACGGTAATATGATCATTTTGCCTACACGTACGTTGTTATTTTCAACATTTGCTTGCAGTGCGTCTGATAGTTCCACGCACAGATCTTGTTGATGTAATCTGAGATAGTTGAGATGCGTGCCCTCTGTTTTAACATACGCATCTACGACGTACTGTTGATCTTGTTGATGTAATCTGAGATAGTTGAGATGCGTGCCCTCTGTTTTAACATACGCATCTACGACGTACTGTTGATCTTGTTGATGTAATCTGAGATAGTTGAGATGCGTGCCCTCTGTTTTAACATACGCATCTACGACGTACTGTTGATCTTGTTGATGTAATCTGAGATAGTTGAGATGCGTGCCCTCTGTTTTAACATACGCATCTACGACGTACTGTTGATCTTGTTGATGTAATCTGAGATAGTTGAGATGCGTGCCCTCTGTTTTAACATACGCATCTACGACGTACTGTTGATCTTGTTGATGTAATCTGAGATAGTTGAGATGCGTGCCCTCTGTGTTAACATACGCATCTACGACGTACTGTTGGAATAGTTTGCCGCTGGAGTGCAAAATACTAAATGTATTCCTCATTGCTAATCTGTACGCGTAAAATTGGCATTGAGTAAGCCTTATTTGCTTGCCGGTTCTTTTATCGGGAACATGTTGTAAATCTTTGTGCCAGCCAATGTCTCAGTAAGGGAATAAAAGTGGGTAAACCATAGGATTGCAATTCATATTGAGCTTGGAAATCTGTTTACAGGAGTTGCCTATGGGATAGATGCAAATGTCCCTTTCGGCAGGCGTTTCGCCATCTTCTCCGACAAAAATCGCTGCAACATCGGTGTGACATATCGGGGCATTGTATTGTCATGAATCCTGCCTAGGGTTTTCCTTGAAAACCATTCATACAGCTGTTGGATTGGACTGAGCGATTTCATGCATGTGTTTGTATGATTTAACGAAGGGGTTGATGGTTCTGAGCATGGAATCTAGCTGGAGAAGTACATTTTCTCTGCATGCAGAGTTTGCTTTATTTTGTAAGCATACTTCAGAAGCTTGCGCTGTGTCAAAAACATACAACTGTCCATATCCTGGAGAGGTAGAAGTGTTAGCGTATAGTGGAGAGATTTGGTGATAAATTTGCCCGTGTATTTTTAAACAGTATGGACCATGGCCAGGAGGTTGAGTTATCTGTGCATTCATGGAAGCAAACACTAGAGAAGAGTTGTATTCTCGAATGTGTTCACGATAATTTTTAGCTTCTGATGTTTGCTGTGTAAGCAGCTGTCGTAAAGACACAGGTGGCTTCCGCAAAGGTGGTAAAGCTGCTTTACCATTGTGGCAGCACCTCGAGTACTTGTTGGATGTATTACGTTCAGTAGGCCAGTATAGTGCATGACATGGAAGACGACGAATAGGAATCGAGAAATGCCGTGTCAGCTGCGTGTGGGTGGGACCAATTTTGAAGAGGAGCCGCAGGAAGCGTGGGGAAGGGTTTGGAAGAGGATGAATAGGAATCGAGAAATGCTGTGTGGGCTGGACCCATTTTGAAGTGGAAGCAGGACGAGCCAGAAGAGAAATATATATAAGAGATAAGTTACATCTTTTATAAACACCTGCAGACTTAAATTATAGGATAAACAGGTAGCAGTTGTATTTAGAAACTCTTAAACTTCTTAATGAATGTTGTAATGAACAAAAACATTTATTTAGCAGTAGTTATCTTGGAAAACACCTTGGAAATGAGAGAGCTTGGAAGTGAATGACCATGTAAGTTCAAGCTAATACAGAATGCCAATAATACACAAATATCAGCACTTTACCACAGTAGTGTGCAGATGGCCATCTATGACTGCACAATACATTGGATCTTAAAGTAGATAGTCTGCAGCACAGAAGACGGGAAGATGAGGCTACAATATGCACAAGACAAAGAAAAGTGTGTGATTTAAAAATTTGAAAAATATGGCTTGGCTTGACAAATCTGTATTTCCGCTGTGACAAATAGATGATAATGGTCAGAATTTGGCGTAAAAATCATGATAATATTAAATCACTGTGCCTTGTGTTAGAAGTACAGGCTAGTGATGTTAATATGTGTGGAGATTGTTTTCTTTACAGACATTATGCCTCTTAAATACAAATTGAGTATAATTTAAATACTGTAATGTACCTAAGTATTGTCACAAAGCAAACATCTTAAGCTGACCACCTAATAAGATGGTTAAGTGTATATGTAGGTGTTTAAGTTAATTATCAGCTCCAAAATTTTCTGGTTTGAGAATGGGTAGACTAGGCCCCTACAATCCAAAAATTTGATAGAGCCGATTGTGTAAATGTATAGATGAGTGATTGTATAAACTGTTTTAGTTAACTTTGAACATTCTTTTTATTGTAAAAAAAAATTAAAACTAAATTTTACATTTGAAAGACAGTCTATATTTTTAATAAAAAATAAGAAGTACCTCAGGGAATCTTTTCTGCCTGTTGCTACCTGGGAATTCAGTGCTTCCTCCAAGGGTCCTAGACTAAATGCTTACACTCTTTAGTTCAATTGTATTCATTTTTCAATTTCTGCAAAATATGTATTTGTTTGTCTGATTTGACCTGTTAGTCTGTATCTTTATTTTTTTCATCCATTTGTGTGCATGTAAATTTCCCCCTGGGAATAATTATGTTTATTTAATCTAATCTATTAGTGTGTCTTTAAAATATATATGTGTACTGGTAATGGTCTGGCAGTTTACTGTAATTAATTATTTCTGAGTTATCTATGTAATTAAGTTATTTAATTTGCAGATCTTGTTATATTCTTTTTCCAATGTTTTTCAGGAATCTGGAAACCCCTGATGTCCCTGTGTATTCTGTAAATGCACACAAGGAGATAATTAATGCCATTGATGGTGTGGGAGGCTTGGGTATTGGTGATGGAGCACCAGAGATTGTAACTGGAAGTAGAGATGGTAAAAATGTCAATTTACTTCATAAAATATTAATGTTACAAAGTTATACTAGGGGATTTTAGTGATTATATATTTTTAGCATTGTAAATAAGAGAAGGTATTGAAGTAGCATTCCTGAATCTAGAAATAGATTAAGGAGACATAAATGAAATAAGAAACTTAAGTACATGGAATAATGAGCTAATAAGGAGCAAAAAAGAACATTGCCAGCACTGAAAAAAAACCCTTAAAAATGAGTGATCTTATTTCCACTGTAATGGCAAAAGGAAAATCAGACACATCAGAGCTCACAGAATCAGTAGCCTGATGTCCCAGGGCTGTTAACTTTTCCATTTGGGATGTCCAAACACTGCCCTGCCCAACCACTACCTAAAATTCTGAGTGAAATCAAAGTCCCTCTTTTATTTGCTTTGTTCACTCTCATGACTTACTATTTGAATGAAAAAAAAAATGATCATGGAACAAACGTGTTTTAATCATAATGATTTAACTGCAGAAATGTATTTGCTTGTGCGTGTGTGTAATGACTTTCACTCTCCTCTTGTCTCTTTCATATGATGTTTGGCAAACATAATAGGATATATGTACACACTCTTCCGGTTTCCGTGTCAGCCAACTGTCTCACTTCAGTGCTGATATCAAAATGGACTAGCTATGCCATTAATCACCCAGTCATTTCAAGACATGCCCGCATTATTCAGCCACTATGCAAACGCCAAGAGCTAAAAAGGAGAAGGGTTTCAAACTATATGTTCCAAGCTACATCCATAATTATGAAGGTGAGATCCAGTCGTATTAACTTGTTATTGGGGTTTTTATTTTCCTCGGGGCCAGGACAGGTAGTGATGTCTTCGGAGCATAATCGGATACAAGCAGGATTTCTCATTTGGTCTGTGGAAAGAAAAGAGAGGTTCAGCACAACCCGCCGCCCCCTGGCCAGGCATGGAATTGGCGATTTCTGGTCCCTTTGGCTGACTCCCAAACGCATGTGTGTGACATAGCCTCCCCCTCATCCCAGACCAATCGGGTCCAGCATACCTGGCCGAGAGGTCATGACACCTCGTGGCGGGCAACAATTGAAATGTTGCTGCCAGAATCGAAGATGGCTACTGTCTTAGTACCGTTAAGTAACACCTCCCCAGTATGCGCAACAGCCAGAGGGCCATCTCGACACCTCCGAAAACCCCTTGCTCACTGCAGGAAGACGGCTGCTGTGGGCCAGTAGGTCCCGGGGCATGCTTCGTAGGGTGGCAACGGGGCGCCAAGGTATGGACACAAGAACGTCTGGGTCCACAGGGGTCCTTTTCTGGTTTTCCTGGGTAGGTTTCCTCTCTTATTGACTGTATGATCCAAATTAACAAGACCATATTCTTAATCAGGCTAGCTGGTCGAGGTCAATCAGAAGGTCTTTCAGAAGTAGCACACACACTACTTGTTGGACTATCTGTCAGATGTTGTTATACTCTGGTCGCAACCAGCACCCAACTTTCGTCCACAGTTCCTTGACTTGGGTAGCCGTCGGCAGTTGGGGTTTGAACTCCCACTGCATCACTCTCCTTGCCTGCCAGCCTTGGGTACTCCCACTTTTGTCCAGGGTCTTTCCCCTTGTGGGAGCTTGTGGAGCAGTCTTGTCACTCAGGAGCCTGGCCCTTTTCCGTAAGCCCTTCGTCCACATTCACAGAGTTTCTTACCAGACTATTGGGTCAAAGCATGCCTCTGGTTCCCTCCACCAACACTAACCGACTTCACAACGGGAGCGTGGGCACGGTAATCTCCGACCTATCTCCTTAGTGGTCAGATGTTAGGACGGTGTGTCCAGAGTCTTCTTGTGTCTGTCTCCCGATTCTTCCAGGAGGCCATCCTGCTGACTACGCCAATGTGAAATAAATAGCCGGGCACACAACCAAGGTTTGGGGCAGCCACCCGTATAGTTTCCCTGGCTGCAAACTTTTTTAGTTTGCATACAATGTGTACAGGTTTGAGTCTAAAACAGAACTGATCAAGTATGGAGGATGAGGGGTTTTTATAGGCAGTTCACAGGAAGTGACGTCCTTGGGGGCCAGGACAGGAGTGATGTCTTTGGAGCATAATCGAATAAAGGCAGGACTTCTTTTATTTGGTATATGGAGAGAAAGGAGAGAGTTCAGCTCAACCCGCCTACACCTGGCCTGGCATGGAATTTTCATTTTCTGGTCCCTTTGGCTGACTCCCAAGAGACCTTGTGTGACAGTAGTCATTAAACTTTATTCATCGACAGATAAATATGTTTGCAGGATTAATACATAATAACATGAGTCTGCTGGACATCTTACCTTGTAAAACAGCGAATGTCTGAGCCAGCAAATGGTGAATCCCAAATCACTGGTTCATTGTAAGGGTCTCAATTTGCTTCCTCAGCTGGAGGATCTCCTCTCTGCAAGAGATGCTTTCATCAAGCGCTAGGTCAACAACTGCTGGATCCGGAGCTGAAGCATAGTTGCATTCCTCCTTGCCCAGTGTGTCATCTTCAGTTGGTCGCATTCTCCTCTTCCAAACCCATGGTCTTGAAAGTGGAATGAAGAAGTTGTTCCTCTCAAACAATATGGAACTTCTCCCATCTTCAACAGTAGCCTGAGAAATCGCGTGTGTGTGTGCGTGTGCGTGTGTAAAAATTTGACAAGGAGGCGGCGCATGGGTTTACAACAGTATTTCAGTTCTACTGTACTTGGCCAAAACAGACAAGCCAGAATGAAGAACAGGGAACAGAGGGAGAAGAGCAGACTGCCACAGTGTGGAAGAATTCAGAAATCTCTGTCTATGTGGCAAAAAGAAAGCATAGCTTTTTGGTTTCGTGGACAAAAGAATTTCCATGCCTGAAACATGATAAGGTGAATGACACAATGTTCTGTTGGGTGTGTCATCAATTTCCCACAATTTCTTACTTGACAAGTGCTTTTGTTACTGGAAACACTAATTTTAGGAAAGAGCCTATCAGAAAGCTTGACAGATCTCTGCATTACAAGAAGTGTATGGGTGCCCAGTCTGCAGCTTCTTTCCCTGAACAAACGCCAATAGCAAAGAACATAATAGAATTGAACAAAGCACAATATGAAGTCCTGACAAAACTTTTCGGAACAACATACTATATTACCAAAAGTGAACTACCATTAGCAAAATTTAACATTCTTGGCAAACTTCAAGCAGCAAATGGCCTCGATCTCGGTTCCACTTTGATCATGCTTGCAGAGAATTTATTGGAGCAACAGCACAAATGTCAAGAGATCAGATTGAAAAGAAAATGCAAGAAAAAAATTCTTATCAGTTCTTGCAGATGGCAGTACAGACACTGGCATCACAGAACAGGTGTTGGTTCATGTCAGGTATGTGAAAGATAATGGTGACAAATCCATTTACTTGATCAAATGTCAACCAGTGAAGAGCGCGAAATGCTGCAGATGTTTTAGAAAATATTGATGAGGCAGTGAACACCATGGGTTCCAGTGAAGAGACATAGACAGAGAAAGTAGTGTGCAGATTTTGATGGAGATGTAGTGATGATGGGTGAGAAAACAGGAGTAGCTGGAAGATTAAAACAGCGGATACCCCACATCATAGCAATCCACTGTGTGGCACACAAATTAGAACTAGCAGTACTGGATAGTGTGAAAGTCTCCAAATACCTGGTCGAATATAAGCATACACTGAAAGCCATGTTTTAGATGTACCACCATACCCTAAAAGAAGCAAAGAGAACCGAGTGAAACAAGTGAACTGCTTAATGAGAAAGTGACTCATTTCAGTGACCTAAAAAGCACACAGTGGCTGCCAAGCAGGTTGAGATATGTGAAGGCCATCTGTCATAGAGAATTTTCTTGCGTGAACCGAGTTAAAATGTCATACAGTACTTCTCTACAGCCTTGAAACACTGAATGACCTTGTGCATCTCTATATAACTGGGGAATCATTTTAAAGTTTTCGCTTTGACAAGGCAATTAGCACTAGAATCCCTGAAGCCTACGAAAAAAAATCATAATGCCGGGCCATATTCCTTCGCACCGCATTATCTACATCTTTGTTTTGCAAATGTGTCAGTTCAGCACTGGCTGCAAGCAGCCTGCTATCCCATCACACAAACCAAGGTAGCTGAAATGAAGTCAGATGCAAAATTCTCCCAGCTCAAGTCTCTTTATTTAGGAGTTATGTGTCTGGAATTATATAGTGTAAATAATATATTGTTATTTGAAATACATATATTTCATGTGTGTTTCATGTCTACAACCATTTGTAAATGTTGGATGGCAAGAAATGTTGAACACATAACTAAAACTTTTTTCATGTTATAGTAATTGACAAATTGTTGATGTGAAGTGTATAATGTGTGAAGATTGAAGTCCAAATATCAAATAAACACTATCACAAAAGGTATAACAAAACAAGTGTGATTTACATGTTACTGGCAGTGTGTTAAAATGTGAATTCCAACTCTCAATCGATATAAACTAGATACATCGGCTTAGCTGGTGCAGAGGTAAAGACTTTTGTGTTATAATCTAGAGGTTGCAGGTTTGATTCCAGATTCTCCTTCCATTTACAGTTTTGAGTAGTGAGCTGCTATTATTGTTGATGGCAGTGTGGCAGGCTACGTTCTGCTAAACCACACATTTGCAAAATAAAAAAATTTAAGGAGGTCAGGGACAACGAAACAAATCTTAAGCTTCAGGAATTCTAGTGTTAGTTCCTGGGTGTATTCTGGAAAAGGTTCAGTATACGTGGAATATAACACCCCAGTAAGATCAAAGAGCAGAGAAAATTGGACAAATGCACAGAAACCAAGGAAGAAGCTGATGAAACTGTTCCCTCAATGCCGAGTGGCTCTCTCTCATCTGGGATTGATGTATCTGAAGTGAAGGTCTTGCCTAAAGAAGGGCCTGAGTCACCTCGAGAGCTTGCATATTGTAATCTTTTTAGTTAGCCAATAAAAGCTGTCATTTTGCTTGACTTCACATTTCATCCATAATGGCTAACACGGTACAGCACCCTACTACTACAGACAAGCCAAGCAGAAAAGCGTATGCTGCATGCGGTCCACTAACAGAAGCCTATAAATAAAGCATCTTTTTAGTTTCAGACTTGTTATTTACTATAGATATTTTGGAACAGTGTGATCTGGTGGTGCAGTGGGTAGTGTGTATACTTTGAGCGTTCATGTTGGGTGAGGGAAATGGCAGATAGATATTATTTACTTCATAGCACATGAAAAACTAAACATTTTTTGTTAATTGAGAAGTATTACTGACACATTTCCAGTATTCAAGGATCTTGCTTGCTGCTTTCAGTAACATCGAGCACACACCCGAGACCAGCAAACTCCATGCCCTGCCTCCATGAGGCTAGAAAGACAACTTTGTGTTACCAAGATCTGTACTAAACTTAATAAACTTTAATCTGATTAAGATTAAAAGTATGTCTAACCTTTGTTTAGTTATTGTCACCTTATTGCAAATTATGTGCATTTTAAACCCTTCTCTCCACACACATGCCCAGTGTTACTACCACCAGCAGCAGCAGGTTACTTCTTGCTTTACACCAAGTGCTGCTCTGATAATCGCTAGACAGAGTGGTTTAAAAAACAAAGAAGGATTAAATGTATACCTATGAATTTTGTTTGGTTCTTGTCACTTGACTGCCCGCCTATGCACTTCCGTGCATGATGGTTCTGACCACATCAGGCAAATATCTTTTGTGAAATAACACAGTACTTTTGTAATATAACACAGTTCTTCTCTGAAATAATACAATTTTTTTGAGTATTGGGAGTAAGTTTTCATACAAAAAAGTATTTACTCTTCTAATTTTTTAGACTCCCCAATGCAGACAGTAATCTCCATATCTATGTTTTTAATAATATTAAAAACGTAAGTTAACAGGGGCATATTGTAGTCATAAATGACTTTAACTACCCAAGTATTAATTGTGCTAACTTTACAAATAGAGGAGCACAAGAGCAGAAGTTTATAGTCGTTGTGGCATTTCTAACCTCCCAAACCTCAACACAGAAAGACGTGGGACACAAGTTCAGCACACACATTTTTATTTCTCTTTTTTTCCCCATGGGAAACGCCTTCCCTGTTTCCCTGTACCTGTACAGCACAGTTCATGCACACAGCACCACTGCGCAAATACAGTTCTCTTCTTCGTCTTTCTCTCTCTTTGCCTTCACTCCTCCTCCAGCAAGCTTTGTTCAGTTCCTCCCAACTCAGGCTCCTGGAGTTGTGGCAGCTGGCGCCTTTAATAGGACACCCGGAAGTGCTCCAGGTATCCAGCGACCTTCTTACACTAACAGTTCTGGGTGTGGCTGAAGTGCTGCCACACAGGGCTTAGCAGTTCCTCTGGTGACATGGAACCCGGCAGATCTGCTCTAGTGTCCAATTCTCAGGTGAGAGTCTGAGGCACCACTGCAATCCAGGGGACTGCCGCCAGCAATCTTGGGGAGGTAATGCCCTGAATAAGCTCTCTCCCTCAGTCCTTCCACTGTTGAGGTGTCCTGGCCAGGTAAGGGCCCACCACAATGTTAATAAGTGACTTTTTTAACACAGTATGTTAAAACACCAATGTGAGGGGAAGCCTGTCTAGATTTAGTATTTTGTAATAATCGGGATAAAACTGATAATGTAGAAGTGATTGAACTGCTATGGTCAAGTGAATATAATATAATGCAATTCTCAGTGTTTTGGAAGGACACTGATACAAAGACTAAAACCTTTAATTTGAATATATGTGGCAAAGTTTGAAAGGGATAAACAGACAAGCTTTGAAGTGTGGTGATAGTCAAGGAGCAGTGGAACAACTTTAAAAACGTGTTACACATAATAATGCAGTACAGGTACATTCCAAAAACTGGAATTAGTTGAAAATTTATAAAAGCAAAAAGTTGGGTAAGCAAGTAAATAATAAAAGAAGCTTCAAAGGTATAAAACAGCTGTGTAAAGTAAATACGCCGCATAATCACGCCGCTTTTTTAATGATTTTTAAGCACATGGAAAAAAATGAACATTTGAAAAATCCATAATTTAATAAACCACCAAGAAAAGTAACATTGCAACAATGCACGCTACGAACCAACATACAGTCATTGTTCAGTACGCACTTCCTGCTCTTGTGCCCGCCCCCAACTCCTCAACTGAGTCGCTTTTGTCTCTGCTACAGTCCACATGCACCTCTGAGCCACGTTGTCTTTTCATTGTTCTTTGCGGTTCCGGCTGCTTTTCTATATATAATCCACCAAGTCACCCAATCATTGTAGTAGCGAGGGGTGGGGGGGTGTATACAAAGGGCAGGGATGTAATCAGTGCAAGCGTATGACCTGCACTTACTGGGAATTCCTCGTTCGTGGGGAACAATTGCAAGCCCTGGTCCCCATCACAAATGGGGTTCAACGGCTTACCCACGCCTGTCGGCGCCGGGTAGACACATGTTGATCCATTCAGTGTAGCGCGCGTGCAATACCGGACATCCAAGGGCATCATAGACCTGTTAATGCTCAATCTCACGTGGCTGAAAGCCACTTGTCCCTCTAAGAAGTTGGACGCCGACCGCTTGGCGATCGCGTAACTATTTAGCAGTAGGGAGTCTCATTCGTTTTCGGAATTAACCAGACAAATTGCTCCACCAGCTAAGAATCGAGAAAGATCTATCAATCTGTCAATCCTCTCCGTGGCCGGGCCGGGTGAGGTTTCCCGTGTTGAGTCAAATTAAACAAAATATGTGTGTGGTGAGTTGTTGCGTCCGGGCACATGAGCAGGCACTGTGAATGCCTTGAGAGCGTGGGTGGACGCATGCCGGGGAATAATGAGTATCTATCTAGATATAGAAAGCGTCTGATGTGGTGTTTGGTGAATTGTTGCAGTTTGTGAGTTAGCAGTTGTGATGGTTTTACACTCTAGTACATTGTAGTGAACGCTGGTAACAGTCAAGTGGGCAGGCGTTCTTGTCCCATGCTCTTAGAGTTGGTGGGCATGTCTCTGTATCGGTTCGAGTTGTTGAGCGGTGCTCTGTCATTTGTATCCCATGGTCGGACGACTTGTTGGATTATATATAGAAATGCAGCCGAAACCGAAAAGAATAATGAAAAGTCAACGTGGCTCAGTGGTGCATGTGTACTGTAGCAGAGACAAAAGCGAGTTGGTGAGTTGTTGCGTCCGGGCACATGAGCAGGCACTGTGAATGCCTTGAGAGCGTGGGTGGACGTGTGCTCGAGTTGTTGGGTGTGAGTTGGTGGACTGGGCTTTGTGAGTTGACTGACATGGCTATTTTTTTGCGTATCCCATGGTTGTCTTCCGGCAGTGTGAATGCCTCGAGAGACAGGGTGCCCTCGTTTGGTGAGTTGTTGCAGTTTGTGAGTTAACAGCTGCGATGGTTTTACACATTTGGTGAGTTGTTGCAGTTTGTGAGTTAAAAGCTGCGATGGTTTTACACGCTGGTAACAGTCAGTCAGGCAGGCGGGTGGACGGGCAAGCATTCTCGTTCCATGGTCTTAGAGTTGGTGGACGTGGCTCTGTGAGTTGTCGGCGTATCCCATTGTCTTAGCGTTGGTAGGCGGGTCTCTGTGAGTTGGCGGGCGTGGCTCTATCATGCGTATCCCATGGTTGTCTTGCCTGTTCTGTCGGCTTAATGAATTATATATATAGACTAGCAAAATACCCGCGCTTCGCAGCGGAGAAGTAGTGTGTTAAAGAGGTTATGAAAAAAAAAGGAAACATTTTAAAAATAACGTAACATGATTGTCAATGTAATTGTGTTGTCATTGTTATAACTGTTGCTGTCTTTTATATATATATATATATATATATATATATATATATATATATATATATATTATATATCTATCTATCTATCTATCTATCTATCTATCTATCTAATATACACACACACATAAACATTTATATACATATACATATATATACATATCTACATATACACATCTACATATATATACACACATACATAAACACACACATAAGACTTACTGACTGAAACGGGCTTTCATTGACAATCATGTTACGTTATTTTTAAA
Source organism: Erpetoichthys calabaricus (assembly GCF_900747795.2). Taxonomy (NCBI): domain Eukaryota; kingdom Metazoa; phylum Chordata; class Cladistia; order Polypteriformes; family Polypteridae; genus Erpetoichthys; species Erpetoichthys calabaricus. The sequence continues at coordinate 39,484,729 of NC_041408.2, forward strand.
ATGTTTCCTTTTTTTTTCATAACCTCTTTAACACACTACTTCTCCGCTGCGAAGCGCGGGTATTTTGCTAGTATATATATATATATATATATATATATATATATATATATATATACATATACACACATACATGCAGTTTTAATAACACAGAAATCAATATAAACATTAATATCATTATCATATGAGAATATGAAGTAATATATAAGAAGCACTTTTCATATAAATATAAATTATTAAACAGTAAAATCTTCTTCTGTAATTTGCTACCGTGGCAATTTGTGTGTCTGTCCAGGATTTTAAATGACCTGTAGCTCGCAAACCGTTTCACGTATACACTTGAAATGTGGTACACATATAGTACGTCACGTCTACTATCCGCTTTATGGGTGATGATTGTTTTACTCTTTTATGTTTATTTTATTTTATTGTAGAATCAACTCCTATCTGCGCACAGCAGGGCAGCCGTGGGCGGATGCGTATGGTGTATTCACTCCATGTTATCATGCATTGCGCTGTCAGTGGTATTTTGATAAAAGAATTTGAACAACATATAAGAAGCGTATAAATTATTAAACAGTAAAACATTAACATTTAAGAAGTAAAGTTACATGAAGTACTACTGCAGTGCCTTCGGGTATACCTCATTTTTTGTTTGCCCATTACATGCTTAAATGTATACATTTTTTGGTGCACCTACCCGAGAACACGCGACATATAACCGAGCGTAGGAGAAGCATGGATTTTAAACACGCGTTGAGTTCATCTGCTGGTCTCCCTCGTGGAATAACTGGTAATGTTTGACTAAAATGTACAGCGAGTAAAACGACATTACCTCCTATTTTTTTTTTTACGATCTCTGAGATCTTGCTTTTTTCGGTTCAAGGCTTCATAAGCTCTTTTATGTTGTATGGTGTACTTATCCCAAACCATCATCTTTGAATGTTGCAAGACTTTCGCCTTGTATGTAGATCGGGGTAATTACATTCATTGCATTCCTAGTCTGAATCACAATCTGATTGTATGGGTGGTTACCTGGCACTGTAGGGTTGCCACCCGTCCTTTAAAATACGGAATCGTGCCGCGTTTGAGAATGAAATTGCGCGTCCCGTTTTGAATCAATACTGGACGGGATTTATCCCGTATTTTTTTTATCATTTTTTTTTTAAAGCAGCGTCTCATGCAAATCATCCCACCACGCATTTTATGAAGATGCCTCCTTTCCTACTTTGGATTAGGTAATACTTGATGTCATCGTTAGTTTGATTGGTGTTTTTAACTGTCCAGTGAGGAGGGCGTGTCTTTTAAGTACAGTCTGCAAAGTGTTGGCACTGAGATGTGGCGTCAGCGCCATAGTTGAAGCCCCTAACGTTGCGGTCTGCAAGTCGGCTAACATCCGCCATGTGCCGTCTTTCAGTTGCGAGAAGCAGATCATAGAATGGTTGAAACTGTTGCCCCTAACGTTGCGCCACGGCGTGTGGTTCGTTTATACCTCGTGTCTTCTCATTAAACTTTTATCTCGCGGAATATGTTATTGCAATCCGCAGCGGGAGCGTTTCTATAAACTTAATTGAAACTTACGTTTTACACCGTGCTTTGTTTCCCTTATGAACATGCTTGTATGCTTAACTCGCTCCGTTCTCAATTGTTGAATTAATTTTTTGCTCTTCGCTGTTTGCGGCTGTTCCTCCATTTCCCCCTACTTCGTTCTTTTATCTCGCGAATATGTTATTGCAATCCTTAACGGGAGCGTTTCAATAAACTGATTGAAAATAGTTTTGCATTTACCTTTTTAGTAAAAGGCGAGCTTTTAAGCCTGAGAAATCACCCCGTAAATGCACACGTTTAATTGCACATGTGTTAATATGTATGCTTACACAGTATTAAAAGACAGTCAAAAATTAACGTCATTTACCTTCGTTCCCGCGTGTGACTCGTGCTGTAAATCTCTTCCTTGTTTTTAGTTCACGTGATTACGTAGGAGGCGTGATGACGCGATACGTGACTCCGCCTCCTCCATTACAGTGTATGGACAAAAAATATGTTCCAGTTATGACCATTACGCTTTGAATTTCGAAATGAAACCTGCCTAACTTTTGTAAGTTAGCTGTAAGGAATGAGCCTGCCAAATTTCAGCCTTCCACCTACACGGGAAGTTGGAGAATTAGTGATGAGTGAGTCAGTCAGTCAGTCAGTGAGGGCTTTGCCTTTTATTATTATAGATTTGAATTGTAGGGTGAATGAGAGCATGATCGCAACCATTAACAAGGATATATGGGAAGCTAAAACGCAGTTAGAGAGGAATATAGCAGTTAAGGTGAAAATTGACCCAAAGAGATTCTTTGAGTATTTTAGTAGAAAAAGAACAGTCAGGGAGGAGCTAAAGTGCATAAGGAATACTAAAGGACAATTCAAAAATACAGATAACAGATGGTCCAGACTTGCATTTTTTCCTGAGGTTTTTACATGTGAGGAACTGGATAAGTTCCCAGCAGTAACAGAGACTAGTAAAAGAGACACTGAGTGATTTTGAAATTATAGAGGGAGAAGTACTGCTCAGATTTAATAGGCTGAAATCAATCAAATCACCATGACCAGATAAGATTTATTCTTGAGTGCTTAAGGAAGTCAGTGAGTAGTTATATAAAGTCACTGTGCACTGGTGAAATTCCAAAGGACAGGAAATTGGCAAATGCCATCCCATTACATAAAAAGTATAATTACAGGTAAATTAATAGAAGGAATTACTAAGGATAAAATTGAGCAACACATGGCTAGAATGGGAGTTTTACTGAGCAGTCAATATGGATTCAGATGAGGGAGACCATGTTTTACTAATATACTGGAATTGCACGAGGAAGCAACAAAATGATACAATCAGAGTGGTACATATGGTATTATTTATTTTGACTTTGAGAAAGCATTTGATCAGGAATCAGAGGATGATAGTGCAAGAAACCTTATTAGAATTGGGTGAAATTAAGAGTAGTATCTCAAAGGAGTCAGTGATAGGGCCACTACTATTATTAATATATATACCGTATATCTTCTAGTAGTGGCGGGCTCTTATTGATGCCAGTTTCCAATAAACGCCGGGTTTGAAGAGATGTCGCGACAAATAGACGCCGGTCTCCAATAGTAGCTGGTCTCCTTTAAGCGCCGGTCTGTAGTAAACGCTGATTTCCAATGACCCACCACCTTTTCCGTACGCTAATCCTCTTTTCGTACCACCTGGGCTACCGCCCTCTTGCAGTGAATCATATGGTAAGTACCTTTTCGTGTCAAAAATGTTTTGTCGTCGGATGCTATCGAGGAAGGGAGAAAGTCAAAACGAAATTTCTTTGTGTACATTTTGCCCTTTCGTCTCCACGTCAATCATAACCCCACAGGGAGGGCAGAGGTGGGTGGAAGGGGCAGGAAGAACATGAAAATGCAATCTTCGACACGTTAATCCTCACCTTTGACCAGGGAAGAAGGGGCTGTATTGGCCGGACAGACAGTACATGATCACATGAAAAACTCTGCGCCCTCTTCCTCGGTGACCTGTTAACCTTTACCTCCACTGACACTTTTTCCTTCGGAAGGGTCATGCGGGTGTCTGTTCGTGTCACTGTTTTCTTGTGGGCCCGTGTTTGTAGTGTGAGCAATGGGAAGGAAACGGTCATTTGATTTACCATTCAAACTCCATGCGGTAACATACGCAAAAGAACATTCAGGCGAAGAAGCTGCACGACATTTTGGGGTGGATCCAAAACGTATCTGAGAATGGCGCAAGCAGATGACTGATATTGAGAAAACAGAGGCAGAAAAAGGTGCCAGAAGTAAACGATTGCCTGGTAGAGGAGCTAAGAAAGTGAGCGAAGAATTAGATGAACTGGTGTTAACATGGATTATTGAACAAAGACTGGAAGGTGTGCGTGTCTCCAGGAAAATGGTCCGCACGTAAAGCAAAGAGGATTTTTGATATGGAGATTGATGATGCTTCAAAAAGAAAAGAAATGTTCGTAGCCAGTGCTGGCTGGCTTGACAAATTTATGAAACACCATCATTTATCGCTCAGTCGGAAGACATCGCTGGCGCAGAAGGATCCAGAACAAGTTATTGACAAGCTTGTCTCTTGTGATGTGGGTTGCCAATCAGCGAACTGCAGATGGAGTTAAGGACGGCGAAATCATTGGAATGGACGAGACATCTGCTTGGTTCGACATGCCTGGTTCTACAACAGTCGAACCAACTGGCAATAGGAGTGTTACAATAAAAACTTCTGGTCACGAGAAATCGCATTTCACTGTCACATTGGCAGCGAAAGCAGATGGCACAAAATTGAAGCAGTTTATTGTATTTCGGGGCGCAAAGCGAGAAGTGGCAAGACTACAGGATGTCCAAGAAGCTGTGGTAGCGACCTCAACAAACGGATGGATGTATCAGGAATTAACAATAATGTGGTTGCAGAAAGTTTGCGGTGTTTTCTGTTTCCGGAAGAGACTTCTTGTCTGGGACGCTTACCACTGTCACATCAGTGAGGAAACGAAACAAGAACTGAAGAAATATAAAATGTCAACGGCAGTTATCCCTGGTGGTTGCACCAAGTAGGTAGGTAGGTAGGTAGATAGATAGATAGATAGATACTTTATTAATCCCAATGGGAAATTTACAAGTATGTCCAACCTGCTGATGTTGTTTGGAACAAGCCCCTCAAAGACAAGCTTCGAGAGTTGTTTGATAATTGGTTGGCAGGGGTTTACAGCTGGCGAAAATTTGAAAGCGCTGGCACTATGTTTGTTAGTAACGTGGATAATATCAGCTTGGCAAGAAATCACCCCAGAAATTATAAGAAAATCCTTCAAGGATTGTGGAATCATCAATGCATGCGATGTATCTGAGGACGATCTTATCCACTGCTTTAAGGAGGGCCAGCCATCGATTCAGACGACGAGTAGATGGTAAATACTGTACTTTATTGTATCTTATCCAATCTCATGTCGTAATGTATACATATATGCGTGAGTTTGGAGCTTATTGCATTTCCTTACATTCCTCAGGGGACTTGTCGGGCTGATGAGCGCTCTCGTGCGAAATTCGGACTAGTGCAGGCTAGTGCTGGTGGAATCATTGGCAAGAAAGTTCAGTAGATGTCTACCGTACCTGTTTTTCATGCTTACGGTAATACTGTATACTGCTTTAATAATACCATACTGCTGTACTGATAATTTCATTAAATCCTGAAATGTTGTTGCCTACATTTTGTGGCCGTAAATACGGTACCATACCGTATTTTACTGTCAAATGAACCCCGTTTACCCATCACCATTCCATCTGCGAGGCAAATAATAGCCAGTCTCCAACAACCGCCGGGCTCTTTTAAACGCCGGGCCATCCGAATAATTTTTTGAATAAACGCCGGGGCTACTATTGGAAGATATACGGTGTGTATAATATGTATGTGTGTGTGTAATATTGTGGCAGATGACCAGAGACCTTGCCCTACCGGGACGCTTGGATCAGGGAAGGACCAGGAAAGGGACAATATCTCCTCTGAACACAACAGGGCAGCCCCTCTGATTTCCAGCGAAAAGGACCATGGATACGGAGGTGGGAAGCTTAACCCTGTGGGGGTGCATGGCCAAACACAGGGTGCGCCTGGATGGTTTCTGAGCCCTGGAGGACAGCACTTCTGCTACACTGTGTATGCTCAGAGTGCTTCCAGGTGCAAGAGCAGCACTTCGCCACACCAGGAAGTGCTTCCAGATGACCATCACCGAGCACCTGGAGCACATCCAGGGTGTGATAAAAGGGGCCACCTCACTCCCTTTGAGGAGTCCGGAGTCGGGAGGAGGAAAACGGAGCTTATGAGAGAGGAGTGGAGGCGGCCCTAAAGAGAGTCGTGTGTGAGTTGCCGGAACCTCTTGTAAATAGTGTGAAATAAACTGTGTGTTGTGGACATTGGTGTGGTGTCTGTCTGTGCCCTGGCTATCTGTTACAATATAAATATATATATACAGGTGCTGGTCATAAAATTAGAATATCATGACAAAGTTGATTTATTTCAGTAATTCCATTCAAAAAGTGAAACTTGTATATTAGATTTATTCATTACATACAGACTGATGTATTTCAAATGCTTATTTCGTTTAATGTTGATGATTATAACTGACAACTAATGAAAGTCCCAAATTCAGTATCTCGGAAAATTAGAATATCAATTAAGACCAATGCAAAAAAAGGATTTTTAGAAATGTTGACCAACTGAAAGGTATGAACATGAAAAGTATGAGCATGTACAGCACTCAGTATTTAGCTGGGGCTCCTTTGGCCTGGATTACTGCAGCAATGCGGCGTGGCATGGAGTCGATCAGTCTGTGGCACTGCTCAGGTGTTATGAGAGCCCATGTTGCTCTGATAGTGGCCTTCAGCTCTTCTGAATTGTTGGGTCTGGCGTATTGCATCTTCCTCTTCACAATACCCCATAGATTTTCTATGGGGTTAAGGTCAGGCGAGTTTGCTGGCCAATCAAGAATAGGGATACCATGGTCCTTAAACCAGGTACTGGTAGCTTTGGTACTGTGTGCAGGTGCCAGGTCCTGTTGGAAAATGAAATCTGCATCTCCATAAAGTTCGTCAGCAGCAGGAAGCATGAAGTGCCCTAAAAGTTCCTGGTAGATGGCTGCGTTGACCTTGGACCTCAGAAAACACAATGGATCAACACCAGCAGATGACATGGCACCCCAAACCATCACTGACTGTGGAAACTTTACACTGGAACTCACGCAACGTGGATTCTGTGCCTCTCCTCTCTTCCTCCAGACTCTGGGACCTTGATTTCCAAAGGAAATGCAAAATTTACTTTCATCAGACAACATAACTTTGGACCACTCAGCAGCAGTCCAGTCCTTTTTGTCTTTAGCCCAGGTGAGACGCTTCTGACGCTGTCTCTTGTTCAAGAGTGGCTTGACACAAGGAATGCGACAGCTGAAACCCATGTCTTGCATACGTCTGTGTGTGGTGGTTCTTGAAGCACTGACTCCAGCTGCAGTCCACTCTTTGTGAATCTGCCCCACATTTTTGAATGGGTTTTGTTTCACAATCCTCTCCAGGGTGCGGTTATCCCTATTGCTTGTATACTTTTTTCTACCACATCTTGTCCTTCCCTTCGCCTCTCTATTAACTCTTTTAGGGCTAATTTTTTTTTTGTTTCTTTTTCTCCCAGGGCTGAATATTTTTCCAAAAACTAACATTTTTTAAAAAAGAACACAAAGCAATTGTTTAACATATCAAATCAACAAAAAATATTTACTTTTGACAAATGTTACTGTCTTGCATGTTGTATGAGCCTGAATTCTCTATGATTTCACATACATATCACATACATTTTACACAGCAAAGTCTGATCTCGCTCAAAGCAGCCAATTTCAGTCATTGCCACATTGCACTCCTTACAATATGTGTTGTTTTGATGCCTATTTTTCAATTGTCTGTTGCTGCATTTTCTAACATATATTGTTAGTGTGTACTGTAGAGAGACAAGTCACCCATTTGCCATCGTGCCATGCCACTGCCACCAAGTTTTCTGCCTGCATGAAAACCGTATTGTCACCTCTTTTCATCTTCTGAAACTTTATGAACTTTATGTATGGCATTATAGCCTGGCTCACCCCATGGGATTTGCTTCTGTTTATTACAGAAGTGAATAAAACTTTGCAGCAGCACGTACCTAAGCCACCAGGGGACAAAACACGTTTGGACCAATGCTCCCTGAAGTTATATCACCAGTTCTGTCCCATCTCTATTTGTAATGCCACAGCGCGCTTCATCTCGTCTTTCGTTGTGGTTTCCACTTTGAAAAACGAGAATGCGATGCAAATGCAGCCCGCGATTCAAAAAAAATCTCTGCCTACCTGTTTGTCTCGTCTGACAGTAGCTGAAAAGCAGCATCAGGAGAGAGCAGCCTGAAGTACAGCAGCTGGTGATCTGTCGTGTCCAAAAGCAAGCCATGCCGTCTTGTAAACTCCGGTAGCCAAATCGGCTCTCAACGGATCAATGTATGTGTATTTATCCCATGCGAACCTTGCCGTAGATGCATCGGCTGCGCGAAGGCACTCAACTGGCAGCAGATCTGCTCGCGCGGCATCGGCTGGTGTCTGATCAGCTGATGCCTGCTTCTGACTCTCTTGCTCGATCTCTTGATCACTGCCAATAAAGTCCGATTCTGAAAAATCAAGAGTCCGACTCCGCGGTAATGCGCAAAACAACGTCTGCCAAGTATTTTCTTTTCTGCACTTGCTTCGCTGCCTTTTCACATGTCGGTGCCATCTTGCCTTTGTTTACATTTCGCAACTCACGCACACGCAATGTTTATTTGCCGAGTCAACGAGTCTAGCATTCCTCCAAGCACAGAGGGAATGCCTGTGACGTGACAGTGAGATTTGTCGCCATTAACAGCTGATTGTCGCCCTTTATCCCTGGATGTTGACTTTTGTCGACATTCGCCTTCAACCCCTCCTGTCGACAAAAGTCGACATCCGCCCTAAAAGAGTTAATGTGCTTGGACACAGAGCTCTGTGAACAGTCAGCCTCTTTAGCAATGACCTTTTGTGTCTTGCCCTCCTTGTGCAAGGTGTCAATGGTCGTCTTTTGGACAACTGTCAAGTCAACAGTCTTCCCCATGATTGTGTAGCCTACAGAACTAGACTGAGAGACCATTTAAAGGCTTTTTGCAGGTGTTTTGAGTTAATTAGCTGATTATAGAGTGTGGCACCAGGTGTCTTCAATATTGAATTCTGAGGAAGAAGTAATAGAGCTGAGCCGTTCCAGTTTAACGTAAAGAACATTAAGAGGAGACATGATTGTTTAAAATTATGAAGTGAATTTGTAGAGTGGACAGCAGCACTAGAAGAAGTCCAGAAAAGAGTGACTAGGCTGATTCCAGGGGTCTCATTTATTAAACTTTGTATGGATTTGATTGTGAAAATATGCACACACCAAAAAAACAGGAAAATGTGTACGGCAAAAAAAAAAAATCTCATTTATATAATCTGATGTACACACATTTCTGTGCAATTTACCATTTATAAATACAATCACCTTGTAAACATGCATATGTGAGCTCTCCTCAAATGCTGCCCTGAAACATCCATATATCCAAGCATGCTAATCAACCTCATACATATGCAATCACAATGCTGCAGAACTTCATTGGCTGGTAGAGCTCCCTCTCCCTCCTGACACGTCAAGACCCCACCACCTGCATTCAAGAGTATCTGGTCTGGTTGTGTTCCATAACTGAGAGCACAAGATCATGCACGGCATTATAGTACCTCTCCTCTGCACTCTGGGGGTCCAGGAATGGTATAAAGAACCATCTTTTGAGTGGGTAGCTGCTATCACCAGGCATTTAATGATGTCATTGCTGGTACAATGAATAGTACAGGACATATGAAACACTGAGGGGTCAGCCAGTTACCTTATCAACAAGCCTGATTTAAAATATATGAATCACTGGTTGACCCAGGCCATCGAGACACAATTTTTGCCAATCATATACTTGTGAATTAATGTCCCTTTTAAAAGGGAACTAATATACAGTTTGTGCATCATATTGATCGTTTTTGAGATGTAATATGTTTGTCATCTCAATGTACATTATATTAATGGCTTAGTGATATTTATTGTTCATGCTAGTATTCATTGGGCTAGTTTGGCTACATTCCCCTGTTTGTTGAAGTTGTCATCATTTTCCAATTTTTCTGATATGTTTGCGTATGCATGGGTCTGAGTTGCCATAAACAAGAGCATGTTCCTCCAATCAAGGTATTTTTTTTTTTTTTTATAAATCCTGACATTTTTGTGGGAAGTCGCATAAGGACATTTCACGCCTCTTTTTTTATGCATTCCCAAGCTTTATAAATGAGGCCCCATCCCTCCACCACACTACTTGGTAATTTACTCCATGTGTCTGTGGTTCTTTGCCTGTAGATAAACTTTATAACATTTATAAGAAATCTGCCTTTAAAATGTTTCCAGTCATGTTCCCGTGTTTTTGGCGGAGAATTTATTTTAAAGTAACACCTGGGATCTGCTGTACTTTCATAATTTTAAAACACTTCAGTCATGTCACCTCTTAATCTATGTTTGCTTAAACTAAAAGGGTTCAGCTCTTTCAATCTCTCCTCATAGCTTGTACCTCTTAGTCCCAAAATCAGCTAAGCCCGGAGTTGTACTTCACGCGACGCATGCTGCAGTGGACGCTCCTGCTACGCAAGCGTTGAAGTGTTTATACTTGCGCGTGTACTTTACGTAAATCTGGAGGAATCCGCCAGGTGGCAGTGCGAGATATTATCACGGTGAGAACATGTTTGGCTTCTCTGTGTTGTGAATTGCCTAGAACACCCATTAAATTCCGATGACACCTTACCGCAATTTCTCTGAAAAGGATGTTTATTGATTAAATCCAGGGATGTGTCCATTCCAGCAAGCATTGGGCACGAGTGAGAAACAATCCCTGGACGATGCCTCGGCTCATCGCAAGGTGAATACAAGCACACACATGCACTAGCGTCATTTTAGCGGCACCAAATCTGCATATCTTTGGAAGGAAACTGGAGCACACTGAGGAAACCCAGCAGGAAAACGTGTAAACTCCAGGCTGGGAATATCAGCGACGTGACTCCCTTCAAGACAGCAGCGCTAACGCTCTGCCACTGTGTCACCCCATGTGTATAATTATTAACAGTATTCATTATTTAAACGAAATTACCGATTTATCTGTAAAATGTAATATACATACTTTAATACTTTTCATCATGAAAGTGATATCAAGTATAAATCTAAGGAATCTAAATGTGCAGAGAGTTGGAATATCATACATTTAATGTGCTCAGTGTGGCGATCTAATGCTGGCGATTTGCTGCTGTCAGGAGCAGAGGCAGCCCTAGAAGAAAAAGAGCACAGAAGATGGTATGCGAGACTTTTAAAACGTATCGTGTCATTACGATCGGGAATATGCGACGCTTGAATATAAAAGCACCATGAATACATATGTATGTCGGCATTTTGCTTCACCACATCGAACCATTTATCAAAAATCGTAGCACGCACACCGATCTCGTAGGATCCGCAAGCAGCTTTCTGTCACATGTAGATAGTAAACAGAGACTCTGACGTCAAATTCCAATTTTTAGCACACTGCGCCCCCCTACTTTTTGCTGGTACTGCAACTCGCGCATGTGTCACATTAATTTCTGAGGACCTGCTCAGAGGACGCATCAAATGAACGCCCAGAACGCGTGGCGGCCATGATACGGGCGCGTACGCGTTCTGAGCGTGAAGTATAAATGAGCCCTTAGATGTTCTACTTTGGTCTTTGTCTAGAGATGCTATGTCTTTTTTGTAATATGAAGATTAAAACTGAGGCCTCACTAATGCATTATACAGCTTAAGCATAACTTCTCTTGTCTTGTGCTCTGCACATCCTAATATAGATTAAAGTTCTGAATTATTGGGACCCTTCATGAAAATGAGCTAAAATTTATATATAAAAACCACACATGCAACAAGTGATATTTTGAGCTTAAACAAATAGGTAAGAATCATGCTTTTAGTGTCAAGCAGATTTTTGGAATCAGATAACATATTCCTTTAGTAACAGAAATTTTTATAAAAATGCAGATTTCAGAAATATTAGCATCCTAAATTACAGAATTTTCTGGAGCCTCTTCTAGTGATAATACCTCCCACACAGTCTTTTTCTGTAGTGTTTAACAAGGTTGGAGAACACTTTGAAAAGGGATTTTGGACCACTCCCCCATGCTGAGCATTTTTAACTCATTGAGATTCTTGAGACCACAAATTTTCAGTTGGGTTCAGGTCTGGAGGTTGAGATGGCTATTGAAAAACCTTGATTTTATGTTGTTGCAACCATTTGTTTGTTGATTTGGATGTGTACTTCTGATAGTTAGTTTGTTGGAAGATCTAACTACAGTCCAGTTTTAACCTTCTGGCAACCATATTCAGCTAAAATGTTCTGGTATTGAATGGAATCCATTATGCCACTGACCTTAACAAGAGTTCTGGTCCACTGGCAGCAAAACAACCCCAAAGCATCAAAGAGCCACTACCTTATTTTATGATGGATAATGAGGAGCCATTCTTTGTATGTAGTCCTCTTTTTCACCAAATCTGACAATGGTGTGCATGGCCAAAAGCTCAATTTTCTTCTCATCTGACCACAACACATGATTCCAGTTGTAACTCCAGTGTTGCTTGATAAAGTTCAGATACTGGGATTTGCGTCTTATTCTCAGAAAGTTTCTTTCGAGAAACTTCTGCTCATGGAGGTGGGAGTCTCACTATTAATTTTGAAATGGTGAAACCCCAAGATTAAGCTAAACTGTGCAGCTGTGAAGCTGTGATCTTTCGGCTCCTAATTGCCTTTGTTAGCAAACCTCCTCACTGCATGGAGGCAATTTGCGGGTTATGTCCACTTCCTGGAAAATGTTCAACAGTTCCATGATTTTCAAAATTTAGTACTATGGCTCTGAATGTGCTTAATGATAATTTCAACTGAATACCTTTTTTATTTTTTAACCATTCCCCAATCTGTACAGCTTTTTTTGTTCGAGTTGAGAATTTTTTTTGTTTTACTCATGTTAACAGATGACACTGACCTTCCTCTCATTTACACACATGGATTCTCTCTTGTTCCTACTGACCTTCATTCCTCTTCTCTCAAGAGCATATATCCACCTCTCCAGAGGCTGAGTTAATAAACTGTTTTGAAGATAAAACAATGTTTTGCAGGAGTTATTTTTATTAAATTAATAGGTAGAAATTTCTCCAAACATTTGAGGAAAATTTGAATCATTATATGTATCTCTTATATATATTTCTCTTCTGGTTCATCCTGCTTCCACTTCAAAACTGGTACCGCCCACACGCAGCCGACACGGCATTTCTTGATTCCTGTTCGTCCTCTTCCAAACCCTTCCCCACACTGCCTGCGGCCTCCCATAGACCTTGCTATTTTCGTTATACTGTGACGGTTGTTTCCTAAGCCTTTGTTATAAAATGAACGACAGTATCTTCTCTGTCGACGGATTTTTGTACAACGTCATCTCTATTCCGGGATCCGGCAACTGCCTATTCCTATCAGTGGGTTATTTCTTGACACAAATGGTTGACGAAGGCAATGCACTCTCACTACCGGTAAAGTAGCTTTACCACCTTTGCGGGAGCCACCTGTGTCTTTACAACAGCTTCTTACACAGCAAACATCAGAAGCTAAAAATTATCGTGAACACATTTGAGAATACAACCCTTCTCTAGCATTTGCTTCTATGGGTGCACAGATAACTCAACCTCCTGGCCACGGACCATACTGTTTTAAAATACACGGGCAAATTTATCACCAAATCCCTCCACTATACGCTAACACTTCTACCTCTCCAGGATATGGACAGTTGTATGTTTTTGACACAGGGCAAGCTACTGAAGTACGCTTACAAAATAAAGCAAACTCTGCATGCAGAGAAAATGTACTTCTCCAGCTAGATTCCATGCTCAGAACCATCAACCCCTTCGCTAAATCATACAAACACATGCATGAAATCGCTCAGTCCAATCCAACAGCATCTGTACGAATAGTTTTTCAAGGAAAACCCTAGGCAGGATTTACGACGATACAATGCCCTGACATGTCACACCGATGTCGCAGCGATTTTTCTCGGAGAAGATGGCAAACCGCCTGCCGAAAGGGACATTTGCATCTATCTCATAGGCAACTCCTTGTAACAGATTTCCACGCTCAATATGAATTGCGATCCTATGGTTTACCCACTTTTAGTTACCTTACAGAGACATTGGCTGGCACAAAGATATACAACATGTTCCCGATATAAGAACCGCCAAGTGAATAAGGCTTACTCAATGCCAATTTTACACGTACAAATTAGCAATGAGAAATACATTTAGTATTTTGCAGTCCAGCGACAAACTATTTCAACAGTACGTCATAGATGCGTATGTTAAAACAGAGGGCACGCGCTTCAACTATCTCAGATTACATCAACAAGATCTACGCGTGGAACAATACAAAGGACTATCGGACACACTGCAAGCAAACGCTGAAAATAACAATGTACGTGTAGGCAAAATGATCATATTACCGTCCACATTTCCGGGAAGTCCAAGATACATGCAACAAAACTATCAGGATGCCATGGCCATAGTACGTAAATTCGGAAAGCCTGATTTATTTATCACTTTCACATGTAATCCTGCTTGGCCGGAAATTCTACATGCACTGTCGGATACCCAAAGACCAGAGCACAGACCTGATACCAGTCTGCAGCCACAGTCAGTTGTACGTGGCTTTTTCTAGTGTTATATCTTTTGACTCATTATCTGTCGTCTCCACCAAAACACCTATTCACAACTGCGTCTTTCAAGAAGTATTTCTTTCTTTTTGATTTCTGAATTCCTTTCTCACTGTTTTCCGTTCCTATTCTTACACCACTGTATGCTACGGTGGGCATCAGCTATTTATCTATATTGTATTAATGTTTTGCTCAATTTCTTTAGGGCTATCAATATTTCCGGAGTTGACAGTATAATAATAATAATGCGAATAATGATTAATTAAGTTTATCTTTGTGTTTTCAAATGTCAATTTTATTTGTTCTTCCATAGTTGAATTTGACTGATATATCTTTCTTGTGTCTTATTGCATGCTAAAATTTAAAACCTATAATTGTAGTACTAGGGCAGGGGTCCTCAATCACGGTCCTGGAGGGCCGCAGTGGCTGCAGGTTTTTGCTCCAACCCAATTGCTTAATAAGAGGCCCTTATTGCTCAAGTAACAATTCTGCTTCACTTTAGTTACCTTGCTTGTTAAGATTTTGAACCCTTATTGCTTATTTTAGTCTTAATTGCTCCTAATTAGCAATAACATGAAAATGACAAAAGAGAGCAGCATTTCTCGATTTAGCTTGTTACCATTTACACCTGTGTATATTTATCACACACTATTGGGTTTAATTAAATACTTGGAAGGAAAGTGAAGAGAAAAAAGTGAAGGACTGAGAATTACTCCTCCATTTTAGCCTTCAAATCATTTGGATGAGATCCTTAGAAAGGGGAAGAAAATCTAGGATATGAGAATGAGCTGACATAGCAGAGTTAAAGCACCAACAAGCCAGGAAATTAAATTATTCGCAAGGATTGCTTTCTAATTAAGAAACAAGGTTAGAACAAAAACCTGCAGCCACTGCAGCCCTCCAGGACTGGGATTGAGAACCCCTGTACTAGGGTGTTGTACCGTGTTAGCCATTATGAATGTAGAGAAAAGCCAAGCAAAATGACACCTTTTATTGGCTAACTAAAAAGATTACAATATGCAAGCTTTCGAGACAACTCATGCCCCTTCTTCAGGCAAGATATAATACAGAGACTGAAGTTCCCTATGTTTATATACACAATCTAGGACAAGAAACAACATTGGTAAATCTTTAAATGAGAAATTTTAAATGTGAAAAATTAATAGATTCATTCAGGCTAGGGTTAATTTAACAAGAGAGAAAAGAACAATGTATTGTCAAGATCTCTGGATAAGATACCGGTAACTGTCCAACAAAGTCTTTTGAAGTTTGTAGTGAGTTTTTTCCAAACAATGTGGATCTGTAGACAGGTTGTCTGTCATTCTGAGAGATGTAAACAATCCCCATATCTGGCCATAAAACTCTTGTCTCTATTCAATCCATGTTGTAATGTATTAAATTTTAGCATGAGTTTAACTTCCCATTCTTTTATCTCTTGCTGTGTTTTGAAGTTGCCCATAAGCACTGTGACTTTAAAGTCCCTCTCACAGTGTCCATGGCTGTTGAAGTGGGCCGCTACAGGAACATCTGTGTTGCCATGTTTAATGTGGAACCTGTGTAAATTCATTCTCTGGCGGAGTGTTTGTCCAGTTTCTCCCACATAGAGTGCAGTGTCAGGACATTTCATGTAGAAAATTAGGTAGAGTACATTAGATGATCTGCAGGAAAATGATCCCTTTATGTGATGTTCAAGTCGGCAGTGTGGTATAACTATACGGTCTGTATCATAGATGTGGGCCCGTGTTTTGCATCTTTTCTGTAGGCATGGAGATGTGCCATTTTCTGTTGGTTCACTTAGGGAGCTTCGGACAATTAGTTGTTGAAGGTTTGGTGGTTGTCTCTATGCCAGGAGGGGAGGTTCAGGAAATACATTTTTCAGTGTTTGGTCATTGTTTAGTATTGGCTGAAGTTCTTTTATAATTTTTCGAAGTGTTTCAAGATGTGGGTTGTAGGTGACAACAAGAGGGATGCGGTTCTTGTTGTCTTTGTTTTTATATTCTAGAAGATTGTCTCTGGGTATGGTAGTAGCTCTTCTTATTTGAGTTTCTGTTGTTTTGGGGGTGTAACCTTGTCTGACAAAACTTTGTCTGAGCTGCTGCAGTTGTTGATCCCGGTCTGTCGGGTCTGAGCAAATACGATTGTACCGTATTGCTTGGCTGAAAATAATGGAGCGCCTTATATGCTTGGGGTGGAAGCTATCACTTTTCAGGTAGGTCCATCTGTCTGTCGGTTTGTGAAAAACAGAAGTTACAAGGGTGTTGTCTTTCAGTTGAACAGTGGTGTCAAGGAAGCTGACTTCTGTTTTTGAGTAATTCAGCTTCAACTTTATGTTGGGGTGAAAACAATTATATTCATTATGAAAATGGAGGAGGTCCTTCTCACTGGCAGTCCAGATTATGAAGATGTCATCTATATAACGGAGATACAACATTGGTTTTACGATGCACATTGACATGAAATCTTCCTCCAATTTTGCCATAAATAGGTTTGCATAGTGAGGTGCAAACCGACAGCCCATTGCAGTCCCCATTTGTTGCAAGTAGCAATCTTGTCCAAAAGAGAATAGATTATATGTCACAGTGAATTTTATCATTTCTATTACTGACTTTGTGGGTAAATCATGTTGTTTGAGGTACATTTCACATGCCAATATGCCATCATCATGGGGGATGTTTGTGTAAAGTGCCTCAACATCCATTGTGGCCAGTAAAGTTCCCTCAGGTAAGGGGCCTAAAGCAGACAGTTTTTTTAAGAAGTCAGTGGTGTCCTGGATGTAGCTGGTTGTATTATGGGTGAGGGGTTTAAGGATGTGCTCCACCCAACCTGAAATATTTTCTGTAAGGGAGCCAATTCCTGAGATTATAGGCCTTCCTGGGTTCCCTTCTTTGTGGATTTTAGAAAGCATGTAGAAGTAACCCATTTTGGGGTTCTCAGGAATTAAACTGTTTATGTGATCCCTGATGTCAAGAGGAAAGCTACTTACTATTTTTTTTAGTTCCTTTTTGTAGAGATCTGTTGGGTCTTCTTGCAGTTTGTAATAATGCATAGTATTCGACAATTGTATTTGTGCCTCCTGTATATAATCTGATGTGTTCATGATGACTAAAGCACCCCCTTTGTCTGCTGGTTTGGTAATGATTTCTGTATTTTCCCTTAGTGAACGTATAGCTCTCTGCTCATCCCCAGTAATGTTTTCTATCCGATTTTGTTGCCTGTTTAAGATTCCTGTTTTCACTCTCTGTCAGAAGCAGTCTATATAATTATCCAGGGTAGAGTTTCTGCCAGCTTCTGGTGTCCATGTGGATTTATTGGTGAGGTTGTTGTAACTGCTTGTTGTTGGTTCCTGTGTGTTACTGTTTTCTTTCTTGTGGAAAAATTCTTTTAGTCTGAGTTTTCTGAAGAATTCTTCCATATCACTGCAGAGTCTGATGTTGTCAATGGGCTTTGCAGGACAATATGGGAGTCCCTTTGTAAGTACTGAAATCTCTGCTTCATTTGATGTGTATGAGGAGAGATTAACAATGTAGGTCTGTTGCTCTTTGTTTTTTGCTATTAAGTGTCCCAACTTTCTCTCGTAGTCTATGCAGCTTTTTCTTTTTGTTGACAATAAGAAGTTTCTGGAGTCTTTTGTAATATCGATAGAGCTCCTTTACCATCTCCTGCCTGTCATTTCCAAGGAGCAGGATGAGGTCTTGGATCTCTCTTTGCGTGTTCTTCTTGATGTTGTAGAAAATTTGGATTAAGTGGTTTCTTATCCTTGCAGATGTCTTAA
Organism: Erpetoichthys calabaricus; assembly: GCF_900747795.2. Classification (NCBI taxonomy): domain Eukaryota; kingdom Metazoa; phylum Chordata; class Cladistia; order Polypteriformes; family Polypteridae; genus Erpetoichthys; species Erpetoichthys calabaricus. The sequence goes on from NC_041408.2 coordinate 39,502,867, forward strand.
AACAAAGTTGCTCTGCAAACCGAGTATTTATAAGTGTGAATGGTTGGATTCCTTATGATGCCTTTCGGGATAAGATTTTCCTTTTTGCATTTCATTAAGAAGAAGATGTCGCTGTCACAATTCCTTATCATGATGCCTTTCGGGATAAGATTTTCCTTTTTGCATTTCGTTAAGAAGAAGATGTCGCTGTCACGATTCCTTATCATGATGCCTTTCGGGATAAGATTTTCCTTTTTGCATTTCGTTAAGAAGAAGATGTCGCTGTCACCGGGTCTTCAGTTCCATGTAGTAGCGGTACATTTTGGTGTCTTGTATATCTGTAGTACTAGGGTAGGCCCCTTACCTGAGGGAACCTTACTGGCCACAATGGATGTTGAGGCACTTTACACAAACATCCCCCATGATGATGGCATATTGGCATGTGAAATGTACCTCAAACAACATGATTTACCCACAAAGTCAGTAATAGAAATGATAAAATTCACTGTGACACATAATCTATTCTCTTTTGGACAAGATTGCTACTTGCAACAAATGGGGACTGCAATGGGCTGTCGGTTTGCACCTCACTATGCAAACCTATTTATGGCAAAATTGGAGGAAGATTTCATGTCAATGTGCATCGTAAAACCAATGTTGTATCTCCGTTACATAGATGACATCTTCATAATCTGGACTGCCAGTGAGAAGGACCTCTTCCATTTTCATAATGAATATAATTGTTTTCACCCCAACATAAAGTTGAAGCTGAATTACTCAAAAACAGAAGTCCGCTTCCTTGACACCACTGTTCAACTGAAAGACAACACCCTTGTAACTGCTGTTTTTTCACAAACCGACAGACAGATGGACCTACCTGAAAAGTGATAGCTTCCACCCCAAGCATATAAGGCGCTCCATTATTTTCAGCCAAGCAATACGGTACAATCGTATTTGCTCAGACCCGACAGACCGGGATCAACAACTGCAGGAGCTCAGACAAGATTTCATCAGACAAGGTTACACCCCCAAAACAACAGACACTCAAATAAGAATAGCTACTGCCATACCCAGAGACAACCTTCTGGAATATAATAACAAAGACAACAAGACCCGCATCCCTCTTGTTGTCGCCTACAACCCACATCTTGAAATGCTTCGAAAAATTATAAAAGAACTTCAGCCAATACTAAACAATGACCAAACACTGAAAAATGTATTTCCTGAACCTCCCCTCCTGGCATAGAGACAACCACCAAACCTTCAACAACTAATTGTCCGAAGCTCCCTAAGTGAACCAACAGAAAATGGCACATCTCCATGCCTACAGAAAAGATGCAAAACATGTGCCCACATCTATGATACAGACCGTATAGTTATACCACACTGCCGACTTGAACATCACATAAAGGGAATCATTTTCCTGCAGATCATCTAATGTAGTCTACCTAATTTTCTGCATGAAATGTCCTGACACTGCACTCTATGTGGGAGAAACTGGACAAACACTCCACCAGAGAATGAATTTACACAGGTTCCACATTAAACATGGCAACACAAATGTTCCTGTAGCAGCCCACTTCAACAGCCATGGGCACTGTGAGAGGGACTTTAAAGTCACAGTGCTTATGGGCAACTTCAAAACACAGCAAGAGAGAAAAGAGTGGGAAGTTAAACTCATGCTAAAATTTAATACATTACAACATGGATTGAATAGAGACAAGAGTTTTATGTCCAGATATGAGGATTGTTTACATCTCTCAGAATGACAGATAACCTGTCTACAGATCCTCATAGGATACCACCTCCTCTTTGATGGTGTCAGCAAAAGCCATGCTGACCATATCCTTCTGTGCAAAGGTCTCGCCAAAAAGCTCCGCCATTGCCGACTTCTTTTGAGGAGGAGATTTGTCTGCTCCTGTTGGTGCTGCATATTGACGCTGCAGGGAAAGTTACATTATTGATTAAAATGTGGTAATAACTTAATAAATAACTTAATAAATTTAACTAAAAACACTGTCATAAAAAATATATAATTTAAAAATATTTATTTTCTTTTTCTTCATAGTCTTCAGTGCCAAGTCTACTCACAATCTCAGTAGTGAGATCACTGTATGTCCTCAGGCGTAGGGCAAGGTCTAGGTGAGAAAGCGACTTGAACCTTGGATCAAGTGCAGTAGATCTGTGAAGGTAGTCCTGTAGGGTTGGTGGTGAATTGTATCTGGGCTTCAGGTCCTCTCTAATGGCAGTCTTGACATCTCTTGTGATGGTGCTGTCTTCCTCACTTGGGGCCATGGATTGTAGGATCCTTGTGTTCAGAGGCAGGATCATGGACACAGATGGTGCAGTTTCAGTGCTCAACAGAGTTGTAACCATTTTGAGTGGTTTGAGCAGCTGGAGGACCTCCTCTGCCACTTTAACATCATCATCAGACAAGGTGACGATGTCTCTGCCATTTTTCTTCAGGGTTTTGTCTGTTAGTGCAGAGTATATAGCTGCCTGCTGCTCAAGATAACGCTCCATCATATCATAAGTGGAGTTTCACCTTGTTGTGACATCATGTATGAGCTTATGAGTAGGCAGCTGTAGCATTTCTTGCTTGTTCTTAAGCACATGAGCAGCTGTTGAGCTTCGGTGGAAGTAGGAAACCACCTTCCTGATCCTCCCAAGGAGGCGATCTCTGCACCTCTGCTTGAACTACTACCGCTGGCCACGACCACAAGTATGAAGCGGCAAACCGGACAAAAGTCGAGCGAAAATGCACGAGAGAGGTTGAGTTAGTGCGCGAGAGATTGAATTAGTGCGTGAGAGCTACCGAGTTAGTGCGTGAAAGAAGTTTAATTGCAGCTCAATGCGTGAGAGAGAGACAGAGTTAGTGCGCGAGAGAGGTTGAGAGAGTGCGCGAGAGACACGCGCACAATACAGTTGAACTTTTTTTTTCTTCGGATCACGTGCGTACTGAACCGTGGATAGTAATCGGTTCGGATCACAGATCAACAGTGATCCGTTGCACCACTAATATTTAGTATATATTTTAGTAATGGTATTTTAAAGATATGTATCTGTTTTACAGAAATTTTAGGTTAAATATTAGTTTAAATACTGATAAGGATAAATGAGTTAGCATATGAATATAACATCAGTTTTGTATTTAACTTGCCTTAATTGGATGATTCTGATTCTTGACCATTCTCTTGAATTGTATTTTAATTGAAAAGTCAAGTTTCTATGCTAGAGTACATAAGCCATTATTTACTATATACTGCAATAATTAATACTAACATTTGAAAATGCTGTTTTTTTTGTCTAGTGCATCCTGACAGTATGAAAAAACCCTCACTCATCTTGATATTTAGCTATGCAAGACATCAAACTGTTCAGGGTTCTTCCCTATTTTTCGGCCTCTAAATACGAAAAACCTGTACTTTTAGACAATATTTGGACCTTATTTTGTCCAAGAAACCCTGTCCTTATGAGTAAACCAATAGGTGCCTTCAGCAGAAAGGATCAGAAGGACTTGAAGTTGTGCTTGCCACATCAACCAACCCTAGGGGTTCACCCCTAATATAATATGAGGGCTTGAACTTAACTGCTTTTCACAAAACTTTGAAAAAACAGGGATCAATAATATAGACATGAATAGTGTTGTTTTTATTCTATTACAAGGTTGCTGATTGCGAATATGATTTGTTTGAAATTTGATTTTATACTGGTGGTCTTAGGTCTCTAAGAGCCATCCAGTTTGGTTAAATATGACAGATTTCAAACAGAACCATGTGAGGTACTGTTTTAGACTATTTCAAGGTCAGTCATTACAAATATGGTGTTATTTTTTATCCTTTACTATGGACCTCTACAGGTATTACAGGGTAAAAAATGACAAACTTGTATTATAATCAAGAATATTTGACTTTAAACATTTAATTTGAAGCACACATTTTAATATTTCAAATCTTTGATGCAACTATTCTTGTTTATTATATATTTGTGCCAAGTGTATCGTGTTATTGCTTATAAACACTCCAAATTAGAGCAGCTTATGTCAGTTTAGGCTTTTTTTCCCTTCGTGTTGCCTATTTTTGAACATATTGTTCATAGCAATGAAAGAATCGCAAAGCATTTTGTACAAGTGTGACTGTCTTGGACAAACCGTGCCTGTGCATCCCTGTCACCAGGTTCCCCTCAAATAGCATTTTCAGCACAGGTGGCATTATTATATACTAGCACAGAACATCCCAAAGCCAAAGACAGTTGACAGACTTTTGTTTCCAGTCAGATCCCATGTAAACATTTTTGTTGGTATGCTTTGCTTTCCTGCCCATATGTTATTTGAAATGGCTGATGTAAATTTAAAGTAAGAAGAATTAGGTCTGGACTAAAGGTGATCGGTGTTCTCTGTGCATTATAAGGTTTGACACGGCTATGTTGTTATAACTAGTGGTTAGCAGAATACAGCTTCAAATATGATGTTGAACAGGTAGTGTACATGTGAGTGATTTCTCTTGTTACCCCAAATATCAGTGAATAACTAGAGAGAGAATATGGTGGCACATGGGGCACATTGGGGCTATGACAGAAAAAGTGAAGGAAACCATTGGTTAAAATAAAAGTTTAAAGTAATGTGCATGAATAAAACCAAGGCTTTTCATTTGAAAAACAAGCAGAATTATCATTGTTATTACTTATTATTTGTCTCACTTTTATCCAAGGTGACTTACAACATTTGGTAGATGCAATTAGTTACATTTCTTTACGTTTTTCCAGTTGGAGTACAGGGAGGTGAAATGACTTGCCGAAGTTCACACAGTGTCAACAGCAGGAGCTGAAATCACAAAATCAGGATTTAATGTCTAAAGTCTTAACTTGAATGCCACCATGTCTGCCATTTCATTACTACTGCAATCTTTGGGACATTTTTTCTCAGTTCATAGATCTCTGTAAAGAATTTCATGCCTCTAAATCTACCCCCAGTCTGCCCTGTAGAATCCTCTTGGGGGGGTCACAATTGGGTGACAAAGCTGTGCATAAATAATAAAGAAAACAAGAAAAGTTGTACTTTAAAGATACAGAGTTAGATGCCATGATCTCCTGATCTTTGGTGCTGTCTACTAGATAAAAATCAAACAAACCATTTTAGCCAACCTTTATATATGTTTTACCTTTCTACCTATTTATGTTGACTTTTATTGACACTAACCTCAAAGAGTTGAAAGGATTAATTTTGGAAGTGGAAGTATTTGAATTTTCAGAAAAAATTTGATTGCCCTGATTTATTTTTAATTGTCATAATGGATTCAGATAGACATGGACCTATTTTGATCTATTATATTTTGTATTGTCATGTTTTACACTAGCCAAAATGGCCAGCCTTGCTGGCTGTATTTGTGTAATGGGTTAAGGTAGAACAGAAAGTATTTCTGTATACTGTATAGGTAAAGTTCCATCACAACGAACTTCCAGGGACCTAAAAAACATTTCGTTGTAATGAGATTCTGTATTTGTAGCTATAGTGCTTTCTTTAACTTGCATCCAGGCGTCTGCAATCATTTCAATAACTTCTTTTGCGTTAATTTTAATCTTCTCCTGTCTACAAGTTATGCTGACGAGAATTTTTCTCAGCATTTCCTTGCAATAATACACTTTCAGGGTGTTATTATCTAAATGTGGAAGCATGTTGTGGGCATCACAGTTATCAATCAGAAGCCAAATCATCCTTTTCTTCTTCTTCATATTGTGATGTTTCTGAACTCTTCTGAACTCCTAAAAGATCAGGGTCATCCTATAAGACCCTGTCTTACACCAAAAACACGAGGCTGAGTCTCAGTACTTTAGCAAAACCAGCTTTATTCAGCTTGAAACAGGAACAGCACGGTTATTTATTGTAGCGTGATCTGCCACTCTCCTATAAACAGACACGGCAGTCAGGCATGGTCGTGGCCAGATTAATGGCCAAGTAATCCTGTTCCCTGCATTACCCATCGAGCTTGCTTTGGCGGAGAGACGCAGCAGAGCTGTGAGCCTGCTGTTGCCCCAGCAACAGATAAACAGTCTTCCACAGACACAGTGATCACACTTTGGGACACTCTTCAACTTGTTGTCCAGTTGTGAAGAGGTCCCAAGAGAGTTTGGAAACCTCACATTTTCTTGAATGAGTGCCGCATTAATTGGAATGTTTCTTGAACAAGCATCACTGAACCACATAAAAACTGCTTTTTTGACATCTTCAAATGCAGCAGTTCGTATACATTTGCAACCCGAGATTTTTCTTCTTTTTTTTTTTTTGCTCGGTCTTTCAAGAAAGTTGATAGTGTCGATGGCAAAATTCAGAATTCACTGGCGTCTTTTTTCTTTTTGCTGCAAAAATGTAAAGTTTTTTTTTCTAATATGAACTGTTATCATTTTTTCGTGTCTGCCATTTCTATAGAAGGGAGACAATGAGTTAAATTCCAATGGATGTTTTTCAAATGTTGATGAGCAATAAGCAAAATGTATCACTGAAAATAAAAACAGCAAAAAAACAGTACGAGCAATGTTCAAAGAAAAATTTATATTTATATATATTTATATAAATTTTATATATATATATATATATATATATGCGGTGGGTTGGCACCCTGCCCAGGATTGTTTCCTGCCTTGTGCCCTGTGTTGGCTGGGATTGGCTCCAGCAGACTCCAGTGACCCTGTGTTCGGATTCAGCGGGTTGGAAAATGGATGGATGGATATATATTTATATCTATATAAATGTTTCTGTTTGGGGATCATTGTGCACAACTGAGCTGCAACCACAAAAAAACTGCTCTGTGGATGATTCAGTCAGGCATTTCAAGGTCTTTTGGGCACTTCGTTGTAATGAAAGTATCTGCTGAATGTACTTCGTAGTAATGAGATTTCTATAGACTCGTGTCATATGGGGAGACTGTCGAGACCATAAAAATACTTCGTTGTAATGAAAATTTTGTTGTAAAGATATTCGTTGTAACAGAATTTTACCTGTATTTTAAATGTACAGTAATCCCTCCTTCATCGCGGGGGTTGTGTTCCAGAGCCACCCGCGAAATAAGAAAATCCGCAAAGTAGAAACCATATGTTTATATGGTTATTTTTATATTGTCATGCTTGGGTCACAGATTTGCGCAGAAAGACAGGAGGTTGTAGAGAGACAGGAACGTTATTCAAACACTGCAAACAAACATTTGTCTCTTTTTCAAAAGTTTAAACTGTGCTCCATGACAAGACAGAGATGACAGTTCTGTCTCACAATTAAAAGAATGCAAACATATCTTCCTCTTCAAAGGAGTGCGTGTCAGGAGCACAGAATGTCACATAGATAGAGAAAACAATCTCTAGCAAACAAATCAATAGGGCTGTTTGGCTTTTAAGTATGCGAAGCACCGCGGCACAAAGCTGTTGAAGGCGGCAGCTCACACCTCCACCGTCAGGAGCAGAGAGAGAGAGAGACAGAGTTTGTTTTTCAGTCAAAAATCAATACGTGCCCTTCGAGCTTTTAAGTATGCGAAGCACTGTGCAGCATGTCGTTTCAGGAAGCAGCTGCACAAAAGATAGCAACGTGAAGATAATCTTTCAGCATTTTTAGACGAGCGTCCGTATCGTCTAGGTGTGCGAACAGCCCCCCTACTCAATCCCCATACGTCAGGATCACAGATAGTCAGCGCAAGAGAGAGAGAAAAGTAAGCAATCTAGCTTCTCAGCCATCTGCCAATAGCGTCCCTTGTATGAAATCAACTGGGCAAACCAACTGAGGAAGCATGTACCAGAAATTAAAAGACCCATTGTCCGCAGAAATCCGCGAACCAGCAAAAAATCCGCGATATATATTTAAATATGCTTACATATAAAATCCGCGATGGAGTGAAGCCGCGAAAGGCGAAGCGCGATATAGCGAGGGATCACTGTATACCTTTTTTGTCATTGCTGGCTGAAAGGAAAGTGGCCTGTATATTATCTACACCAGTGGTTTTGAACCTTCTTCTGTTGAGGACCGTTCCCCCTGTAATTTCAAACCGCCTTTGAGGATTTCCTTGAAGTTTCCAGCATGAATTAGATTTTGGGGGTGGGTGTCTGAGTGCCAAGATAATTTACCCATACATATTAGTGTGTGTCTTTTCTTGGTGTAGTATTGGAAGTGGTAAATAGACTGATGACATTTCTTAGACATTGCTTTATGGATTGGCAATTGGCAATAACAGTGTTACCTTCATTTCAACTTTTAGCCACACCAAAGCTCACAGCCATAGTTAGTTGCACTTGCACTGTACCTCTAGCAAAGTATGTATTCCTTGAGCTGTATTAATCTCTCTGTTTTTTTTTGTGATAGCTCAGTTTCCACGCCAAACATGATCCTACCTTTTTTCCCAATCAGGACACAGTCCTGTCTGGCACGTGTCTGTCCATGAGTTAGTGATGCTGTTCACATGACTCGACAATAGTTTGTATGTACTCATCATTTGCATAAATTCCCTTCCCGGCCCAATGCATTCAATGAATATTAGAATAGCTACTGTTTTTACACCAGAATACTGATACATTGAGTCAGAAATTTGTGTCAGGACATAGTCTATTGTCTTTACCCTGATCAAATGTGGAAGCTCTGCAAATTTTAGCAGAAATTGGCCCAACTATGTGGTTTTGTATATTGGACATATAAAAAGCTCAGCATCTATGTGTTTTTATATATTAGATAACCCATGAATCAACATATGCAGTACTGGAGAGTGGCAGTGTATTTCATGTGGATAAAGCAAGAAAATAAGAATTTGTACTTGTGGCAAAATATCTGCACTGAACTGATTCCACTACATTGCATTTTTTATTTTTATTTATTTTTTTTTTTTTACAAATCAAAACCTTAGATTTTTAAAAGAGAAAATGTGATTTGCCACATGAATATTGATAATAGGTTTGCAATGCCAATCAGCATTCAGTGTTAGGCACTTCATTGGTTTGGTATGTGCATGCATTGTAAGAGACATGCAAAGAAAACAAAAAAATGCAGATTATCAGATATTGCTAAACAGTGATAAGGCGACAGAAACCAATTACTAGCTTTTAAAAACAAAACACATCACAGACAGCCAGGTTTTATTCAATGCAGATTTTTGTGCGCCTATTTTATCTGAGGATTCAGTGTTTTCCTCTACTGTTGTGAGTCCCTTTCTCTTTTCTGTCCCTGAGAGCTACATGACTGAAATTCACTCTTTAACTCAATGTTACAGGGATTTTACAAAACCAAAAAGTAACACTGCTTTTCTTAAAGGGACAAAAAAGTTACAAGGAACTGGGTCATTGTAATATGCTTAATCATTTCAGGGACAATGGTTTACATACTCAAGCTAGCTAACTTTCTGTGAAACATGGTCAAACCCTTTTTTACACCCAGTACTGGTACTCTGCAGTTTAAGAGCATAGGATTAAACAAAAATGTGGAGCATTTGCTACTGACCATTTACAAATTTGGAGAAATGTTCTTGTGTCTTTTTGAGAGCATACAAGCAGCAAACACCACAAAGAACCTGTTCCTCACTTTGAAACATTTGTGTCTCAGCAACCTAGCATAGCAACACAACTAGATACCCAATTAAAATCTAAACAGTTGAGAGATGGTGTTGAAATGGTTAACATCTATCTATTTTCTAAACATTCAAGGTATTTCTGTAGGTGGAAATAAGCCTAAAATTAGTAATCTTCTTAGGTTAATGCAGGTATGGGTTGAGGTCCACTCTGATAGTCCCCAAATCAGCTAATAGGTTTTCCTTAAAAAAAGGGAGAAATCAGAAAAGTAAGTACAGAAAGGAGAAATTATACCAGGGCTGTGGTGAACTCAGTTCACAATCAACACAGTCACAATAGCTCACAAAATTTTTCCCTCCCAAGCTCCCCCAAACAACTCCGGTAACAGTCAGCAACCCAACTCCACAAACGGTCAGAAACTCTCCTTGCCATGTTTACTGAATTCACAAATCCCATGAGCCTTTCCTCATCCCCTGCAAAGTACACAACATATGATTTATGGTAGCTGATCTGTGTTTCACTGGTAGGGCCACCCATAACCCCTCGAAAAAAAGAAGCCTAAAGTGAATTTGCAAAAAAAATCCTTAAATTTTATCATTATCATTATCAGTCATTATCAGTTATCCTAACAGTGTTATGACTTTGTCTCATTCTTAAATTTTCATGGCCTTCTTGCAGAAAGTTTCTGCTTTGTCTGCACAATTTTGTTTTGTAATGAGCCTCACCATTTTGTGAGCCCATCTCAAGACATAGCTTCCCGAATGCTAGGGGAGTAGTCTCAGTGGTCATCAATTTCCTGACAAGTTGTTGGTGAGGCCAAAAGGGGTTGCTTACTCTGTGGATCCCAATGCCCCAGTGCAGTGATGGTGACACTGCACTCCAAATATGGCACCATCCTTTGCATGAGACATTAAACCAAGGTCTGTTCTCTATCTTGTCGTAAAAGATCCCTGGGCATACTTTGAAAAGAGTAAAGTTTATCCTGATGTCCTGGCTAAATTGCCCATCACGACCCTGTTCACTCTGGCCTTCTAATCATCCCTCTAATTTCTGATTGGCTATCTTTCTCACCACTTCACCACCTGATACCCAATGTGTGGTGAGCAAAAATGCCTGCCGTCATATCATCCAAGTGGATGTTAGAAATTAGTGGTGGTTGAAGTGGCTCACCACTCACTAAAGCACTCCGAATAGTGAGAAAAGTACTATATAAAATGTAAATTATTAATTGCTTTTATTATTATTATAGTAGGAGATCTGAAAAGCTTTGAATTTGTAATAGTTTTGTTGGTCTTAGTGCAATTTTTTGTGTAAATCATGTAGACCATCTTGAAATGGTTTACTTTTACTTGCACTGTTTGATCTTAGTACTTTGATTGGTGATTTTAATGTTTCATATCATTTTACTTAAGTGTTGAGGAAGCAAATAACACCTGTTTTTCTTAACTGTTGTTTCCATTATTCTCACTAGTAAGCTATAATTAATATCCTATTGACAAGACCAAGATAGATCAGTAAGACTTTTACAAACACACTTTTAAAGTATGCAAAACGTTGTCTAATTATCGTTATCATCAAAGTCCCTGAAAATATTGAGAGATAATTTTTTTGCCAATATCACACACCCCTAAAATATATAGACACACACATATACACAGTTGTGCTCATATGTTTACTATACTTTAAAGAAAAGATGCAGTAGCCATGGAAGGGTCGAATTGGCCTTGTGTTTTGGATCATTGTCATGTTGGAAATCCAAGCACATCCCTTGCGCAACTTCCAGACTGATACATGCAAGTTGTCCACTAGTATTTTCCAGTAAAATGCTGTATTCATCTTGCCATCAATTTCCACTAAGTTACCTGTACCACTGTAGCACACACAACTCCAGAACATCAGAGATGTACCTCCATGCTTCACAAAAGGGATAGTGTACTTTTTTTCATTGACCTTGAATTTATGGTTGTAACTCCTTGTAACTCCACCATGCAGCCCATTTTTGTTCAAGCACCCCATTATTGTGCATCTTAACACAGCAACAATTCGTGTTTATAGAGAAGCCTGCATTTCATCTTAAGTGGGTTGTGGGTTTTTCTTAACATCTCAAAAAATGATCCTAGCATTTGTGGTTGAAATTGTGTTTGGTCTTCCTGACCATAGCCTGGTAACAACATAACCCCTAACTTTTCACTTTTTTATCAGACTTTGAACACTACTAACATGCATTTTCAGATATCAGGATTTCTTTTTATATCCTTTTCCTGATTTATACAATTCAACAACCTTTTCTAGCGGGTCCTTTGACAGTTCTTTCGCTTTCCCTATGGCTCGGTGTCCAGCAAATTCAGTGCAGTTCTTCGTTAATTTAAATTGATTATTTATACACTGGCATTTATCTCTCTATATATAAAAGAAAATCCTGGAATGGAAAGCAAATGCAAAGCTACAATACGTGATAATCTCGAAAGACATTTTAAAGACCCACGAGACCAGGGAGACTTGCCACTGTGCATCTCGCGGGGATCATAAACATGAGACTTGCTGCCAAGAGATTGGCCCAGGGCCGTAGCAAAAAGGACAGCGGCTGTACAGGCTTTAAAAAGATCGAAGGGCAGTACGACAGCAGCTACCCCAACCGATTGCGAACAGCGTTATACATCCTGCAGGAAAGAATTCAACCACGCCCACGGCCAGAAATAAAAGACAGGTATTGCTTTTACAACGTCACGTGAGACCAGGCAGTGAGCCATCATTTAAAACAAGTCAACAGACCTTTAAGCTAGCAGTTGTTGGATTGCTTTTGGCAGGCAGGCAAGCATCATGTGCTACCAGCTCTTAAAACAACGACATGTGACAGGCAGAAGAGGCAGCTAGCAAGCAGCAAAAAGACAGCAAATGATTCAAAGGCATATCCTTAGCGTACGTTCAGCCGCAACACCCTTCACAACACGAGCAGTATTATACATCTGGGAAGACAGAGATGTAGCCACGCATGAGGCAGGAAATAAAGAAACAAGTATTGTTTTTAGAAAAGTTTTTAAAGTAAAAGTGAAAATAATTCATATGTAACAATTCACAAGAAAATAGCAATCTCTTTAAATTGTAGATTGCCTGCCTAAGGTAAAGTCATCCCTGATGAATGGGGACGTGGGAATGTGGGGTCCTTTCATCGGATTAGAGCTGTTTCCGATGTGGAATGGCAAAATGGGGGAGGCAGCTTGATGAATGAGGTCTCCCGGACTTAAAACAAATCCAACTTATATTATGTGATATCATCTAATGTGAAATTCTTCTCCGTACTTCTAGAATTTTTATCTTTATACTGTATTGAGGATTTATTCTGTTCTTTGTATTGTACTGTATTGTATTGACCCCCTTCTTTTGGACACCCACTGCACGCCCAACCTACCTGGAAAGGGGTCTCTCTTTGAACTGCCTTTCCCTAGGTTTCTTCCATTTTTTCCCTACAAGAGTTTTTTTTTGGGAGTTTTTTCTGGTCTTCTTAGAGGGTCAAGGCTGGGGGGCTGTCAAGAGGCAGGGTCTGTTAAAGCCCATTGCGGCACTTCTTGTGTGATTTTGGGCTATACAAAAAATAAGTTGTATATCTGGTAAACAAAACACTGGGATTGGCGAGCGAAGCCCCCTAGTTACAATAAAAGAAGTTACAGGTGTGGATACTCTCCCTTAATTGCCCTTAATCTGAACTTGTGTGTGTCAACTTGTGTGTGTATTATCAGCACTAGCCTTCAAGGGTATGTAAAGTTTTCATCAGGCCCATGTGGGTGACTTCAATTGTCATTGTGATTTAAAAAGGGCACACACAATTGTCTGATTATAAATTGCTTCGCCTGGGCACATGCCCAGATTAAAACGGTAGCTTTCTGAACTAAAAAACTAAAGGAACACTTTTAAAACACATCAGATCTCAATGAGGAAAAAAATCATGTTGGATATATATACTGATATGGACTGAGTAATGTGTTAGGAACGAAAGGATGCAACATTGTTTGATGGAAAAGAAAATTATCAACCTACAGAGGACTGAATTCGAAGACACCCCGAAAATCAAAGTGAAAAAATGATGCAGCAGGCTACTCCATTTTGCCGAAACTTTTTGCAGCAACTCAAAATCATAGTCAGTAGTTTGTATGGCCCCCATATGCCTGTATGCTTGCCTGACAACGTCATGGCTTGCTCCTAATGAGACGACAGATGGTGTCCTGGGGGAATCTCCTCCCAGATCTGGACCAGGGCATCACCGAGCTCCTGGACAGTCTGAGGTGCAACCTGGCGACGTCGGATGAACCGAAACATAATGTTTTATTGGATTCAGGTCAGGCGAGCTTGGGGGCCAGTCAATGGTATCAATTCCTTCATCCTCCAGGAACTGCCTGCATACTCTCACCACATGAAGCCAGGCATTGTTGTGCACCAGGAAGAACACAGGACACACCGCACCAGCATTGGGTGGTCAGACAATATGTCCAAGGATTTCATCCCAATACCTAATGGCAGTAGAGGTCTGTGCGTCTCCCTCCATGGATATGCCTCCCTAGACCATCGCTGACCCACCACCAAACCGGTCATGCTGAACGATGTTACAGGCAGCATAACATTCTCCATGGCTTCTCCAGACCTTTTCACTTCTGTCATGTGTGCTCAGGGTGAACTTGCTGTGATCTGTGAAAAGCACAGGGCGCCAATGGTGGACCTGCCAATTCTGGTATTCTATAGCAAATGCCAGTCGAGCTCCATGCTGTCGGGCAGTGAGCACAGGGCTCAGTATAGGACATCAGCCCCTCAGGCCACCCTCATGAAGTCTGTTTCTGATTGTTTGGTCATTCATTTCGTAGGGCTCCTGTTCCTCCTTGCCCAAAGGAGCAGACACCAGTCCTGCTGATGGGTTAAAGACCTTCTACGGCCTTGCCTGTCTCCTGGAGTTTCCTCCATGCCCTTGAGACTGTGCTGGGAGACAGAGCAAACCTTTTGGCAATGGCACATATTGATGTGTGGTCCTGGACGCACAATGGATGGTGTCCTGGGGGATCTCCTCCCTTACTGGAGAAGTTGGACTACCTGTACAACCTCTGTAGGGTCCAGGTATCGCCTGATGCTACCAGTAGTGACAATGACCATAGCCAAATGCAAAAACTAGGGAAAAAACTGTCAGAAAAGATGAGGAGGGACAAATGTCAGTGGTCTCCACCTGTTAAAACATTCCTGTTTTGGTTGTTGTCATCGTTGCCCCTCTAGTGCACCTCTTGTTAATTTCATAATAACACTAAAGCAGCTGAAACTGATTAACAACCCTCTCTGCTGTTTAACTGACCAGATCAATATCCCAGAAGTTTCATTGACCTGATGCTATATTCTGATTAAAAAGTGTTCCTTTAATTTTTTGAGCAGTATATAGCCCTCTGGGAATCCAATGTACTGCTGCAACACTGGGGGCTGCCATCTAGCATTTTGGTCCTTCCAATATGTCGGCCTCCTAGCAGGGGACGGACCCTAACCTCCATTCCCACTCTGCGATCAGTCATCACGGCACAATCGAATGTCCAAACCCCTGTTACTTGACACCATTCAGAACCTTCCCAGTCAATTCACTAGGGGTTCCATTTTTCTGACTGGTACTGGAATCACCTTCCTGTACTGTGGCATCAACCAAGGTGGAGATTCCAAGCCTACACCTTTTCAGGAAGTCTTTCACCCTCTTCATCGGTGATTCGGTGGTCCTGTCCTGCCTTTCCAGTATGTCCTTCAAAGTATCCATCATCTGTAACAAAGATCGTACAAGGTGGAGTACCCTCTGCAGCTCCTATTTGTCAAACCTATTACTAACCATATCGGCTGGTGGCTCTCTCAGGGTTTATACAGTCCTGGCCGCCAACCAAGAGCAATTGAGCAGGCGCCTTTCCTGCACACGCTCCATCGGTTCCTTTTTAGGCATGCGGAAGGACAAGTTGAAGGGGCAGCCTTTCACTTGGCCTGCTGGTTCCGCCCACACCCATTTATCGGTGATAATGTGGCATTCCCCATCAGATGCCTTACCTACTTCGGCAAAGGTGACATGAGTCTTCTCTGCCCCCTTTCCTCTTTGTGGGCTATCGTCCGTTGGGCGATGGTCTAGGCAACATAGGGGTCACCTACTGCGCTGGGTCCTTCCTATGTCCTGTGGGCTGGTAATGTGCTTCTACCCTGCAAACAGCGTTTTGGTATCTTCAGTGCCTGGAGGCTCCAAGATTGCACTGCTGTCAGCTTCCTAAGGAGCGCACAGCATTTGCCAAAAGAGCGTGCGGCTTCTCGTTTCATAGGAGGTAAGTGATGGCAAAAGATGTAAAACACTCGTGGGACTTAGTGTTCTCACAGTTGGCCATTCCCTCCTTCCTGGGTGTGTTGTTCAGCATGCTTCGGCTTCAGCAAGCCTTGTTGCTCCCAGACAACTTGTGCTCAGCTCAGCGCTACCCTTGCGTCTGGCTTGGCCCTTCTTTGTCCTATCACGAATGGGGCAACGTGTCACAGTGCCTCTTCTACTGGCATTGTGTGCACACCGCCACGCTTTCATGTGCTGTCACTGCTGTGTCGGGGTAGCCACAGAATTTAAAGTGTAAGTCCCTGCCTCGCAGACAGTCAGGAATCCTGCTGACTACACCATTTGTGGTCTGCAGATGGTGCTCCAGCCACCCAAACCCAATAAAGACAGACACAGGACACATGTTCAGCGTACAATTTTTTAAAAAATTTTTTGTTTTTCCTCCTGGCAAACGCTTTCTCCCATTTCCCACCTGCACAGAAGAGTTAAAGCACAAAGCACACTTCTTCTTTTTTCTTTCTCTCACTCTCCACTCCACCTGACAAGCTTCTTCCTTTTCCACCTCACTCTGGCTGTGAAGTGACGCACCTCCTTTCAAGCCACACCCAAGAGTATTCCAGGTGGATTGTTAGGGAGGTCTAGAGTCACTCCCAGGCATGGAGGAAGCCCAACGTAGTGCTCTGCGTCTGCCCCTCGCGACCCCCACGGAACCCAACAGGGCAGTGCCAAACCACAACCCCCACGGACCACTCTCTCTCCCCCGGTTCTTCCATAATATTGGCATCCTAGCCAGGCAGGGCCCCCAGCC
The DNA here is from genome assembly GCF_900747795.2 of Erpetoichthys calabaricus. Lineage (NCBI taxonomy): Eukaryota > Metazoa > Chordata > Cladistia > Polypteriformes > Polypteridae > Erpetoichthys > Erpetoichthys calabaricus. Next base: position 39,519,498 of record NC_041408.2, read on the forward strand.
ATCAATATATATTTATCTCCACCTGTGAACCATTAAGACAGTAGACCATTGAAGTAAGTCTAAATGTTGATCCATCACATATCTAAGGTCCCTGTTGTAATAAATATGCTTTCTGAGGTTGGTTTGTAGGTGACCCATCAGGATTTACTTGCTTAGCATCTCAAAAGATGCATAGTCACTGCCCAATATTGGAAGTAATGTGTTACCTGGTTTACATAGTGGCCTCCATGCATGTTGGCCCCTACAACTATTTTTTTGTCATTGAGTATATATGCAGGTGCATATATTTAGAAGTTAATTTAAACACTTTAAAATGTTTATGCACTTAACACCATATGAAAACCGAAATGGTATGTTTTGCCATTTCCCTTTTATAATGAAACTAGCTGTGTAAACCCGTGCTGTTAAAAGTCTGTGCTCCTAAAAACTATTGAAATCGTCAGAAAAAAATAGAAATTGAAAGGAACTACTCTGGGCATCTCTCTCCTAGGAGGATTCATTTTGCTGACGTGCTTGCATCACTTGTGTATTAGCGGCGCAAGCAAAAGTAAAAGGGATACCATTTTGCTGTTGTTAGCAGCTAAGCGACTTTGTCTTTCTTCTGAGGTTTCGTTTTACTGATGTGCTGGCCCCGCTTTTGTTATTTGTGGCTAAGCGAGTTTTATGTTTCCTCAGAAGAGGAACCCCTGACTCCACCTCTCACTTCTGGGCCGGACAGGCACACAGACTTCCACGCGTAGACGTTTATATATAAGTTACTCCACCCGATATTGAAAATTCTAGACCAAGTAATGGGCAGGGGCACTTCATGAAATCAAAGGATTGTATTTTGTTGAACACACTGCGCTATGCTCATTTTCTGGATATGTTTATTTAGTAACTACAAACAATACGAGCTAAGTAACCATTAAAAAAAAATGTCATTTTTGATAGAGAATTTCTTTACTTTAATGTCTATTCTGAGAGATAAGTGTTCTGTAATAATATTTAATAGGGTAAAAAACAAACTATTAAATCTGTCATTATGCACAAGTAATGCAAAAATATTCAATTTCCTATCTAAAATCAATTTTTATTTTTATATGGCTGCTTATGTACAATGGAAATGTTTGCTTTTAATTAATGAAGTATAAACAAACGTCAAAATTGGTGAGTGGACACTTCACCAATTTCAGTAAATTATGCTGTGTGAATTTTGTTATAAATGCACCACTATGCATTAGCATCTTTGTCAGTTGCATTATCTGGATGAATCTTTTACCTCATATATATATATATATATCTACAGTATATATATATATATATATATATATATATATATATAATATAGATAGATAGATATAGATATATATATATATAGATAGATATAGATATATATATTCATGGCATTCGTAGTCTGAATCACAATCTGATTGTTTGGGTGGTTACCTACCAGGTAACGCTTGTGGTTGGTCAGCAAGTCGGCTAACATCCGCCACGGTGCCCTCTTTCAGTTGCGAGAAGCAGATCATAGAATGGTTGAAATAGTTTACTGTCAAATAATGCAAAGAGTACGCGACACGTGTTTCACCCTAATTCTGGGCTCATCAGGCGTACACACTCACTGCACTCCCTCTCAGGAATTGAACCTCGGATGTCAGCGCTAGAGGCGAAGCCCCTAACGTTGCGCCACGGCGTGTGGTTCGTTCATTTGACAGCATGTAGATCGGGGTAATTACATTCATGACATTCGTAGTCTGAATCACAATCTGATTGTTTGGGTGGTTATATATATATATATATATATATCTATATATATACAGGGTAGGATTCAAAAGCCTTTGTTCAAAAAGACAAATTTATTGAGCAAATCGGTACAACTAATTAATAGTCTTCAAAATAGGCACCTCCTGCATCAATACACTTTTGTAGGCGGCTTTTCCATGACTCGAAGGCGTCCACGTAGGCCTGTTCCGGGATGGCTGCAAGGGCTGCCTTGACATTTGCTTGGATATCCTCGATCGAGTCGAAGCGTTTTCCTTTCAGCGCTGATTTTAAGCACGGAAACAAGAAGAAGTCAGAAGGCGACATGTCCGGACTGTAGGGAGGCTGGGGGACCACCGGAACGTTCACCCGGGCCAGTTAGGCGCTCACAATGAAGGCGGTGTGGCTGGGCGCGTTATCGTGGTGAAGCTTCCAGCTGCCCTTGATGTCCCTTCGCTTGCGCGCGACGCTTCTTTTCAGCCTTTTCAGGACTTCCAAGTAGTAAGCAGCATTCACGGTCTGTCCTTGCGGGACAAACTCGTAGTGGATGATCCCCTTCACTCCGAAGAAGGCAATGAGCATGGTCTTCGTCTTCAATTTGCTCATCCGCGCTTTCTTGGGACGGGGTGCGTTTGAGGTGTGCCACTCAGAGCTTTGTCGTTTTGTCTCTGGGTCGTACTGAAAAGTCCAAGTTTCGTCGCCAGTTATCACTTTTTCAAGAATGCCAGGATCGTCTTCGCACATTTGCAGCAGTTCTTGACATCGGAGTACTTGGTTGTTTTTTTGTTCTTCAGTCAAAACTCTCGGCATGAGTTTGGCGCAGACCTTCCGCATGTGCAAGTCCTCGGTAACAATGCGTTGCACCGTTGCCTCCGATAAGTCCAGGGCCTCTGCTACTTGGTAGAGACTTAAACGCCGGTCCATTTTCAAAAAATCACACACTCGCTGCACATTAACGTCAGTTCGGGCCGACATTGGGCGTCCAGACCGGAGTTCATCGGTCACCTCTTCCCGGCCCTCCCTAAAAGCCTTGTGCCACTTTTTCGCTTGAGAATAGGATAGACACTCAGTCCCAAACGCCTGTTGAAGCATTGCGAACGTTTCGGAAGGAGACTTGCCCAACCGCAAGCAGAACTTGATCACGTACCATTGCTCTAACGAACTTTCCATTCCACCGTGTAACGCACTACCGCACAGGGGTTCCCGTCAAGGCTGATCCTACCACTCCGAAAGCTCGGAGCGGTAGGAGCTCCGTTGCGTTGTGAAGCCAACACCCACCGTCACCGTCGCTGGCAAGTGGGGCGCGCGGCGAGGTACGTTCGCGTCAGAACAAAATGAGGCTCATTACTTTTGAATCCTACCCCCTGTATATATATCTATATCTATATATCACAAACCTAAAAACAGTGTTGATTTTATTAATGTTTTAAATTATGAAAGCTATTATTTACTGTCTAAATGTCAATGAAACATGTTTATGAAAATCCTTCTAGAATGTATTGCTTTTGTCAGTTAATTGATGTCATGAATTTGCTCAAGATACCATGTCTCTGAAATTCAGCAAAAATGGTTCCATCACTGGATGAAATACAGTGGTGCAGTAATTAACTTTTGTCACATAACCCCAGGCACCTACATTGAAATTCTGGGAGACGTTTGCATAATTTCCCTATGCCCTTCTGCTTTTTCTCCGTGTATGCTATTTTTCTTACGACATCTCATTTGTGGTTGTTTGGGAACCCTAAATTGATTCAGTTTGGGTGAGTGTATGAATGCCCACAACCCAGTTATAAAATAAACATGTTAATGTTACCCTGCTCTCCAATATGTTTTCCTTTGAATGAAAATGTGCATTTTTTGTTGTTAAATAAAGGAACAGTAAAGGTGTGGGATCCAAGACAGAAGGAAAGCCCTGTTGCTAACATGGAGCCAGCAGAAGGTGAAGCAAAGAGAGACTGTTGGACTGTAGCGTTTGGTAAGTTTAATTTTTAATTAATTTTTATTGTAGTAATGTTAATTAATAATAATATAATAATAGTAATTCTGTACATTTATATAGCGCTTTTCTCACTACTCAAAGTTCTGTCCACGCAGGGTCGACCTGGGATGTCAACCTATGATATCCTTACTGAGAGGCAGCAGCACTTCCACTGCTGAATTTGTGATAAATTTTAAAATACTCAATAAAATACAATTTTCTTATATTATTTGTGAAAAATAGCTCTCAATAATTTGCACTGCCTGTATTTTTAAAAAGTAATTTTTAATCACCACTTATTATGAGTCACTCCTATGAATTATTGTTTACACGCATAAATCACTTTGCTTGCTGTGCTGAAATTAATTTCAACCAAAACTGAAACTTTGAAAGGAGTCACTTAATATAATCTGGTATGCAGCCGTTTTGTCATTTTAATAATCTACTGTATGTTACTTTAATCAGAATCACTTTTATTCATCAGTACTTAATGTACAGGAAATTGACTTGGTAGATTAGGAGCTGCTTGTAACATAACACAATGTCACATACAAATAACATAAATAGCCTAAGTTAAAAACAAAAATTTCATACAAAGTTGTAGAATAGAACAAATATAAAGGAGATGTGCAAATGATGATGTGAAAGTGTGTGTAGTGTGTGTGCACAGGCACACATGTACATGTACTGTACATATGCTGTATACACCTTCATACAGTATATGACAGAATGCATGAATATACAAAGAAGACAGGTTAAGTTACTGGTTTGAGAGGGCTATGGCTGTAGGAAAGAAACTATTGATTTGTCTCTTAGTCTTAGTTTTAATTGATCTTAAGAATTTACCAAAGGGGAGTTTTTCGAATAAGTGATGAGCTGGATGAGATGTGTGGTGATCTTTTGACATGGTTAGTGACATGAGATGTATACAGGTCTTCAACAAATGGAAAAGTACAGCCATTTATTTTCCTCAGCTGACCTCACAACACACTGTAATTTATTTTTGGAGGGTGCCGCTGCTGAACCAAATCAGACAACAATGGAGAATATACTTTCAGTTATGGCTTTGTAAAATTGAACTGGTATTGGCTGGGAAATATTTAATTTCTTTAGTTGGTATGATAAGTACAACCACTGTTGAGCCATTTTAGTGATTATAGTGGTGTCAATGTCCGGGCTGAGAATGTTTGTGATAGTTCTGCCCAGAAATGTGAAGAATTCCACCATATTTATTGCAGAATTATTCATTTCTAGTGGGGGAGGTTATAACTGCTGTTTCAGAAACTCACTAACCATTTCCACTGTCTTGGTTGTATCAAGGACAAGGTTGTTAGATGCACACCAAGACATTCTATAAGGTGTTTTGATGCCATTAGCAATTAGACCAGTAATGGTGGTGTCCTCAGCAAACATAATGATTCTAACTGAAGGATCTGTGGACCTACAGTCACATGTATACAAGGAATATAGTAGGAGGGAAAGAACAAAGCCTTGAGGGGCCACCTGTGCTAATAGGGAGACAGTCAGAGAGGTGGGAACCCAAATGAATGTATTGTTTAAGGTTTGTCAGAAAACTGTAAATCCATTTACAGATAGAGGGATTCAGATCAGTCTGTAGAAGTTTAGTTCACAACAGTTAAGGAACAATAGATTGAAGTCTACAAACAGTATTCTGGCATATGTACCTTTACAGTCCAGATGTTCCAGGTTGATTGCATCATCCACAGATCTGTTTGCTTGATATGCAGTCTGTAGAGGGTCAAGGTCAGTAGCAGTTACGGACTTCAGTTGGGTTAGAACAAGCCTTTCAAATATTTTCATTAGAACTGATGTAAGAGCAATAGTTCTGTAATCATTGAGGCAGCTTATTTTATCACTTTTGGGAACAGGAACAATAACAGAAGATTTAAATCTATCTGGCATGGTGTACTGTGCAAGAGACTGGTTAAAGATTTTATCTGTGAAAAGAGGAGCAAGCTGCCTAGCAGTGTTTGATTGTTGTAGGTGAGACAGAATCCGAAACGGCTGACTTTCTGCAGTTCTATGATGCAGACAGCTTCCACACATCATATTCTTTAAAACAACAGGAAGGAGGGGGTGAGGCTTTTGTGAAGAAGTGAATGGTGTCAAAACCACTTCAGAGCTGTGGGATTATTTGGTACTCAGCACCTTGTTCAAATCTGCCGTAAAACAAGTTTATCAGGGAGTGACGAATCTGATTAAGCATTGTGAGATGTTTTTTGGTAATTAGAAACAGACTGAAGGCTTCTCTATACAGAGGATCTATTGTTTGCTGAAAACTGAAGCTGAAGATTATTTTTGTGTTTCTGTTTAGCATATGTGATTGCATTGTTTTGCCTATTCTTGGCCTGTCTGTAAGCATCCTTATCACCAGTTTTATGTGCATGTGTTGGATTTCCACGTAAATTATTCAGTTTAGGAAGCCTGATTTAAGATACTTTTAGGCACTTCTAATGATCTTAATTCAATGAAATTGGATTTTTTTTTTCAATACATGGGTGACACAATGGCAAATGATACAACAATTCTAAATTTTACTGTGAAATTAGGTGTAAGTTTAAGAGAAATAAAAGTAATTTTGAAGAAAGAGCAATTTGTAGATTAGTAATAATAATTATCTCAGAACATGAAGATTGTGCCACAGTCATAATATATAGCTCGATCGCTGAGAGACAAATGAGTGTCAAGCAGCGCACTCACACTCCTCAATCCTAGTAGATCCCCACAATGTGTCTCACCCCCCAACCCCCGCTCCCACCATTTTGAAAGGCTTTTTTTACTTTAGATCAAGTGTGGATCTCATCGCAGATGGATCATTTGCTTACTTATTATTTGCTGTAAACAAGAACTGAGTATGACCTTTTTTTTTCCTCATAAACTGAGTATTCAGAAAAGAGGGAATGATCCACCATTAAGGTGTTATTGAGTGGCCAAAATCTTGTTCTTTTTCAACATGCTTAAATATTTTAATTTCTTAATTATTGTGGTCAATGTAAACCCCTGAATATCAAAATTCTTTTGAAATAAAAGTCATGTCAATATCATGTTGTGTTCTAGAGACTTTGAGGATAAAAGGTGCAAATGTCCAAAAATGGCAACTTCTGAAGAGGTGGGCTGTTTTTTTTGGGTTTTTTTTCTAGCTATTTATACATAGAAAATCTAACATTTTTAGCATATTGAATGAAAAATAAGATGAATTTTAACTTGTCCACCACAGGGAAGTTAAATCAGTTAATGAGGATCTATGTTTCATCTTCTATCCGAATGAACAAGGCTCATAAATTGGAGAAAGTCTACATTAATATTTTCACATTCTCTGTTGTGATACAAAACATTGCCCAGACACGCTTGTTGAAATAAGCAAAATAATGCAGATTATTTATAATATAAGGATAACAGAAGATGAACACATGCAACTATATAGATATACTGTATATGTATTGTGGCGGGCGGCCGGGTCCCATTCCCGGCTGGGACGCCCCTTCTACATATGTTCCGGGGGAGCATCCATGGGTGTCTCTCTACCTCCCCTGGAACGCATGGTGGCAGCCTCCCTGCCTGACGATGGTGCCTCAGTTTCCCGCAGGGTTTCATGGGAGATGGAGTTCTCCACAACCCTGTGTGGATCTGGGACAGCCGCCAGAGGGTGCTGCATGGATCCCGGAGCCCACCTGGATATCTCTGCGGCCCCGCCCGGAAGTGCAGTTATCTACAGGTGATCAAGAACCTGGAGCACTTCCGGGTGGGCTATAAAAAGGGCCAGCATGCACCACTCAGGAACCAGAATCGGGAGGAAGAGGGCGAGGTTGCCTGGGAGGAGTGGTGGTGCCAGAGGAAGGATTGTTTGTGCTCTGTATAAAGTGCTTTGGGACTGTGTTGGGCCTGTGGGACACAGGGAAGACGTGCCTCACAGCTGAATAAAAAATAAAAGCTTGTGTGATTTTACACGTGCCTCTGCGTCAGTCTGTGCCTGTTCGGGCGGTGTGCAAAAGTTTTAGGCAGGTGTGAAAAAAATGCTGTAAACAAAGAATGCTTTCAGAAATATAAATAATGATTGTTTATTATTATCAATTTACAAAATACAAAGTGAGCGAACAAAAGAAAAATCTAAATCAAATCAATATTTGGTGTTACTACCTTTTGCCTTCAAACCAGCATCAATTCTTATAGGTATACTTGCACAAAGTCAGGGATTTTGTAGGATTATAGTCAGGTGTATGATCAACCAATTATACCAAACAGGTGCTAATGATCATCAATGTCACACGTAGGTTGAAACACAGTCATTAACTGAAACAGAATCAGCTGTGTAGGAGGCTTAAAACTGGGTGAGGAACAGCCAAACTCTGCTACCAATGTGAGGTTGTGGATGACAGTTTCATGTCATGGCAAGATTGAGCACAGCAACAAGACACAAGGTAGTTATACTGCATCAGCAAGGTCTCTCCCAGACAAAGATTTCAAAGCAGACTGGGGTTTCAAGATGTGCTGTTCAAGCTCTTTTGAAGATGCACAAAGAAACGGGCAACGTTGAGGATTGTAGACACAGTGGTTGGCCAAGGAAACTTAGTGCAGCAGATGAAAGACACATCAAGCTTATTACCATTCGAAATCAGAAGATGTCCAGCAGTGCCATCAGCTCAGAACTGGCAGAAACCAGTGGGACCCAGGTACACCCATCTACTGTCCGGAGAAGTCTGGCCAGAAGTGGTCTTCATGGAAGAGTTTCAGCCAAAAAGCCATACCTCCGACGTGGAAACAAGGCCAAGCGACTCAAGTATGCACGAAAACAAAAAATGGCAGCAGGTGCTCTGGACTGATGAGTCAAAATTTGAAATATTTGGCTGTAACAGAAGGCAGTTTGTTCGTCGAAGGGCTGGAGAGCAGTACAATAATGAGTGTCTGCAGGCAACAGTGAAGCATGGTGGAGGTACCTTGAACGTTAGGGCTGTATTTCTGGAAATGGAGTTGGAGATTTGGTTAGGATTAATGGTGTTCTCAATGCTGAGAAATATAGGCAGATACTTATCCATCATACAATACCATCAGGGAGGCGTATGATTGGCCCCAAATTTATTCTGCAGCAGGACAAGGACCCCAAACATACAGACAAAGTCATTAAGAACTATCTTCAGCGTAAAGAAGAACAAGAAGTCCTGGAAGTGATAGTATGGCCCCCACAGAGCCCTGATCTCAACATCATCGAGTGTGTCTGGGATTACATGGAGACAGAAGGATGTGAGGAAGCCTACATCCAGAGAAGATATGTGGTTAGTTCTCCAAGATGTTTGGAACAATCTACCAGCCGAGTTCCTTCAAAAACTGTGTGCAAGTGTACCTAGAAGAATTGATGCTGTTTTGAAGGCAAAGGGTGGTCACACCAAATATTGATTTGATTTAGATTTCTCTTTTGTTCATTCACTGCATTTTGTTGATTGATGAAAATAAATGATTAACACTTTCATTTTTGAAAGCATTCTTTGTTTACAGCATTTTTTCACACCTGCCTAAAACTTTTGCACAGTACTCTAGGTTGATGGACAAATGACACAAACAACACAAAACATAAAATTACAAAAACTTAGTTTTAGTTTTTCTTTCCTATAGCAAAAGGCACATAGTTTATCAGTTCTATCTCATGGCTTAGATAGAACTTTCCAGTCTTATAGGAAAAGTCCCACAAATTAAGAACCGTAATTTTTCAGTTCATGAGATTAAGATAGATAAGTGCTCTAGCTGCTTATGACAGGCCACTGAGCCCTAGGTAATTGCAGATCCATTATTAGGACTACCTGCCCAACCTTAAAATTCAGGTTAGAATTCAGCAACTTCTGTCAGATCTGAAGATTTGGCAAATCGAGTGAATGAACTGACTCCAAAAATGATCAGCAGTGACCTGGCTTTGTCTATAATGTTGGAATCCCAGAATTTAACTAGGTCCATACACAGCTTGAGGAAGAGATGCAATAAGTTAGGCATGATAGGGTCTGTGTCGGATGATACATTTCCTAGTGGCTTAGAGTTAAGAATACTTTCAACCTCAATCAATGCAGTCATCAGAACTTCATCCCATACAACTTAGTTTTTGCGAATGACTTGTAAGGAAGACTTGACAGATTTAATTTCCCTCTCCTACACTCCGCTGGAATGTGAGACATGAGGTGGATTAAACCTGAAATTCATTTTTGATTAGCTATTTGGGTTTCAAATCTGGTTCCAATGCAACAAAGGCCTCCTTGAGCTCCCGATCACCTCCTCAGAAATTGGTGTCTTGGTCACATAGGAATTCATAAGGCTTTCCTCTTCTTGCCAAAAGCGTCTGACTGCAAGTAAAAAGGCACCTGTATCCATGCTGCATAGCAGGTCCAGATGTGTGCACCTTGTAGTAAGGCATTTGAATATTTTACCCCACCTTTCCTCATGTCTTCAGCCAATTTTGATTGTATAAGGGCCAATACAATCAATCCCTATTGACCAGAACGGGGGATGATGAATTCGTAGACGACCTGAGGGAAGATCAGCTATTTTAGGTAGAACTGGTTTACTGCACCACTTCCTGCACTCCACACAACTTCTCTGGTGTTTCTTTACAGCCTGATGACCTCTTGAGTATCCAATAGGTTCTTCTTAGATCTGCAAATACTCTTTCAGGACCAGCATGTAAAAGATGATTGTCATAGTCTTGAATTACTAGCACTGTCACTTGGTGTTCTGGGGCTAGTATTATAGGATGAAGTGCGTCTTCAGGTAGTGCAGTAGCTTTTTGGAGTCTGCCACCCACTCTGAGCAGACCCAAGGAAGGATCTAGTAATGGAACAAATTAACTTAACACTAGAATTACCAGAGCCTACGAAAAAACTCGTAAATCCGTCCCACCTTAAATCGCGTCTTAAATCCGTTTGCACCTCTCCGCCAGAGTCCTTTGTAATCTAAATGTGCTGATAAACAAAAGCTACTAGCAGCCAGCTATTCCATCCCCCCACCGACTTAGAATGAACTTCTCCTAGCTCAAGCCTTGCCTTGATTTGATTACCTGGGATTGAAGTGGAGTTTTAGGGTGGAAATAATTCCAGCGTTATTTGGAATACACGCATTTCATGTGTGTTCCATTTCTATAGTAGGCTGTGCAAACACATTTTTAAAACAGAAACGTTTTTAATATTCTAATAGTAAATGACAAAATGTAGGCATAAACTATATAACGTATGAAGCCTGAAGTCCATATATCAAAGAAACACTTTCACAAAAGGTACAAATAAGAGAACACGTGCGCTTTCATTCAAAAATATAAAAGAAAAAAAAAAAGCCGCGTTAGCATGCCGCATTGACAGTCTTACTACAAAAGCCGCGGTGGCGTAATGGTATCAGCTCCTGACTGGGGATCAGAGGGTGGCGAGTTCGATCCCGCACGGCTCCACTTGGAGAAGTGAACTGCTCTTATTCTTACAATTTTAGAATAACAACATAAATTTGATTTCAGTCTGTAACAGCCGGTGTAACTTATGATACTGGTAAAGGTTAGCTTTTTTTTTTTTTTTTTTTTAATTCACTTTTCATTCTCGCAGTCGCATTCAGAATCAATCCATACAACCCCATCTGACACAGCTGGTTTCACATAAATAAAAGTGCACTTTTATTCAAGACTATAACCGAAGAATAAAGAAAGCAAGTTACAGTTGGTGGTTGATACGACAGCTTGCGTGGTGCAATGTTAAGAACTGCTGATTTCCGATCCGTGCTATATAAAATCATCACATTCAAATATTAACAGTTCCCACACACCCAAGGTCCGCCATTCCTACATTTACGACGTGTACTTGTTGCAGTGTACACACCTCTCTGTGCTATGGTTCCTATTACAGTGAATGAGCACCTGACACTGTACTTTCTTCCCTGGGGGAAGCTGAGGTCTTAGAACGGAAGTTTGTTGATGCTGTATCATCTTTTCTTTTCCCATCGCCTTTTCCTGTAAGAAGCGACAACGAAGTTCCTCTGCAAGGTGAGCCATGAACACTCTTCTTTTCTCAGTGGACCCCGTGCATGCCTTATACAGTACGTGTGCGTTCATCGCTGCTAGGTCAAGGATGTTGTAGAACACAGCAACCGGCCACCTGCGTGTTCCTGTTCGCACTGAACAAGCACGCGCCTTCTGGTCCATGATGTCAACGCCACGCTGGGGAAAAAAGAAAGACAAATATATGTGACATTTTGAAGAAATCATTTTATCACCAGAATAGCACCAGAATACTTCGTCACACTAATATTTTTTTCATTAGCATACCTTCATGTGGTTGTAGTCTGTGTCCGTGTTTGTTTGTTTTTTTTTTTTTTATCTTGCCCAATCTCCACATCATGGTGCATTGTGCTGAGAATGCAGACAGACTTCTTCTTTTTGGGCACATACACTGTCAGCATGGCACTGGGAGATCTAAACACCAGCGTGGAGAATTGTTCGTGTACTGAACTGACTTTAGCTGCAGGTGGAAGTTCCCGTCGCACTTTATTCATGGTGCCAAGCAGAGTTGTATTGCGGTGCAGCAGTCTATTAGCCAGCGAAAGTGACGTGAAGAAGTTGTCTGTTGTTACGGTTCTGCCTTTTTGGATTGCGGCAGATTTGGAGACAAAGTACATGTGCAATGCCACTCCTTATTTAGGAAAAGATCCCAGTCGTCCCACGGGAGAAAGACTTTCCGAGTCTGTGGTCATAAAGCTTATGGAGCCATTTCTGGACAAAGGCAGAACCGTAACAACAGACAACTTCTTCACGTCACTTTCGCTGGCTAATAGACTGCTGCACCGCAATACAACTCTGCTTGGCACCATGAATAAAGTGCGACGGGAACTTCCACCTGCAGCTAAAGTCAGTTCAGTACACGAACAATTCTCCACGCTGGTGTTTAGATCTCCCAGTGCCATGCTGACAGTGTATGTGCCCAAAAAGAAGAAGTCTGTCTGCATTCTCAGCACAATGCACCATGATGTGGAGATTGGGCAAGATAAAAAAACAAAAAAAAACAAACACGGTCACAGACTACAACCACATGAAGGTATGCTAATGAAAAAAATATTAGTGTGACGAAGTATTCTGGTGCTATTCTGGTGATAAAATGATTTCTTCAAAATTTCACATATATTTGTCTTTCTTTTTTCCCCAGCGTGGCGAAGACATCATGGACCAGAAGGCGCATGCTTGTTCAGTGCGAACAGGAACACGCAGGTGGCCGGTTGCTGTTTTCTACAACATCCTTGACCTAGCAGCGATGAACGCACACGTACTGTATAAGGCATGCACGGGGTCCACTGAGAAAAGAAGAGTGTTCATGGCTCACCTTGCAGAGGAACTTCGTCGTCGCTTCTTACAGGAAAAGGCGATGGAAAAAGAAAAGATGATACAGCATCAACAAACTTCCATTCTAAGACCTCAGCTTCCCCCAGGGAAGAAAGTACAGTGTCAGGTGCTCATTCACTGTAATAGGAACCATAGCACAGAGAGGTGTGTACACTGCAACAAGTACACGTCGTAAATGTAGGAATGGCGGACCTTGGGTGTGTGGGAACTGTTAATATTTGAATGTGATGATTTTATATAGCACGGATCGGAAATCAGCAGTTCTTAACATTGCACCACGCAAGCTGTCGTATCAACCACCAACTGTAACTTGCTTTCTTTATTCTTCGGTTATAGTCTTGAATAAAAGTGCACTTTTATTTATGTGAAACCAGCTGTGTCAGATGGGGTTGTATGGATTGATTCTGAATGCGACTGCGAGAATGAAAAGTGAATTAAAAAAAAAAAAAGCTAACCTTTACCAGTATCATAAGTTACACCGGCTGTTACAGACTGAAATCAAATTTATGTTGTTATTCTAAAATTGTAAGAATAAGAGCAGTTCACTTCTCGAAGTGGAGCCGTGCGGGATCGAACTCGCCACCCCCTGATCCCCAGTCAGGAGCTGATACCATTACGCCACCGCGGTGGTTGTAGTAAGACTGTCAATGCGGCATGCTAACGCGGCTTTTTTTTTTTTTTTTTTTATAGAATGAAAGCGCACGTGTTCTCTTATTTGTACCTTTTGTGAAAGTGTTTCTTTGATATATGGACTTCAGGCTTCATACGTTATATAGTTTATGCCTACATTTTGTCATTTACTATTAGAATATGAAAAACGTTTCTGTTTTAAAAATGTGTTTGCACAGCCTACTATAGAAATGGAACACACATGAAATGCGTGTATTCCAAATAACGCTAGAATTATTTCCACCCTAAAACTCCACTTCAATCCCAGGTAATCAAATCAAGGCAAGGCTTGAGCTAGGAGAAGTTCATTCTAAGTCGGTGGGGGGATGGAATAGCTGGCTGCTAGTAGCTTTTGTTTATCAGCACATTTAGATGACAAAGGACTCTGGCGGAGAGGTGCAAACGGATTTAAGACGCGATTTAAGGTGGGACGGATTTACGAGTTTTTTCGTAGGCTCTGGTAATTCTAGTGTTAAATGGCTCTTAGAAGACACAAGTTTGTTAGCCCTCAGAGCACTGATTTCTTTGGGGGACAGCATCTTCTGTTTCAGTACGTGCTTCTGCAGACATGGGTGAAGCAGACACCCCATGTAGGGCTTGATATGTGGCTATAATGAGATCATACATTGATTTGCACTTACTCCAGTCAAGTATGGGAGTGTTGCTAACCGATACGTTACCACAAAATGTGGACTTTCAGAGCTCCTCTGATTTCTCTATCTTCATAAGTCAAACAGGCCAACAGATAATCTCAACAGAGTCTTGCCCCGAGTATTGATTACTGTCTGAAGCAACATATCACCAGTTCTCAGATCCAACCAGATTCTATATCTTGTTCCTTAACCCACTTCTTCCTTTCTGTGTGGCTCAGTTTACTGAAGGTTGCACAGGCACTGAGGTAATGTTCATGGTTATTGCAACATGTATCTTTGATAGTGTGCACTTTTCAGAGGTTGGTTCCTAATAAGATACAACCTTCAGCTTGCATTTATAATTAATATTCTTTTGCTTGCATGCTGTAGCATTTTTACAGTTCTACTTTTACCGATATTTTCAAAGTGTTTGGCTAGTTTTGAAGGTTGTCCAAGACTTTTAACTGTTTTAGCTTTCTCATCAGTATCTTCTGTGCCCGTATTTTTATTGCCATCTGCACATTTTACAAGTTTACTATCTATAAGAGCAGCTTTGTCATTAATACAAATTGAACTATCAGTCCAAGCATAGACTCTGGAAGAGCTTCACTGATGACCTCAATTTTCTGATTTTAAAAGTGATGGCAAGATTTTGGACATAAGTTTAGAAATCAGAATCATCCGTATTTCCCTAATGTATAAGAAAGTTGCTGAGCTATGTTTAGACTTAAGTCTAAACTGAAACTTCGTGCCAGCAAAGCAGCAGGTCCAGATGGAGTATCGCCACGACTGCTGAAGGTCTGTGCATCAGAGCTGGGGGGTCCTCTACAGCGCATCTTCAACCTGAGCCTGGAACAGGGGAGAGTCCCGAGACTTTGGAAAACATCTTGCATCACCCCAGTCCCAAAGGTATCACGTCCTAATGAGCTGAATGACTTCCGGCCTGTCGCTCTGACGTCACATGTGATGAAGACCATGGAGAGGCTGCTGCTTCACCACCTGAGGCCACAGGTCCAACACGCCCTTGACCCTATGCAGTTCGCATACCAGGAGAAGGTGGGAGCGGAGGATGCCATCATCTATATGCTACACCGATCACTCTCCCACTTGGACAGAGGCAGTGGTGCTGTAAAAATTATGTTTCTAGACTTCTCTAGCGCCTTCAATACCATCCAACCTCTGCTCCTTAGGGACAAGCTGACAGATACCTGGTGGCATGGATCGTGGACTATCTTACAAACAGACCTCAGTATGTGCGTCTCAGGAACTTCAGGTCTGACATTGTGGTCAGCAACACAGGAGCGCCACAGGGGACTGTACTTTCTCCGGTCCTGTTCAGCCTATATACATCGGGCTTCCAATACAACTCGGAGTCCTGCCACGTGCAAAAGTTAGCTGACGACACTGCTATCGTGGGCTGCATCAGGAGTGGGCAGGAGGAGGCGTATAGGAACCTCATCAAGGACTTTGTTAAATGGTGCGACTCAAACCACCTACACCTGAACACCAGCAAAACCAAGGAGCTGGTGGTGGATATTTAGGAGGCCCAGGCCCCTCATGGACCCCGTGATCATCAGAGGTGACTGTGTGCAGAGGGTACAGACCTATAAATACCTGGGAGTGCAGCTGGATGATAAATTGGACTGGACTGCCAATACTGATTCTCTGTGCAAGAGAGGACAGATCCGGCTATACTTCCTTAGAAGACTGGCATCCTTCAACATCTGCAATAAGATGCTGCAGATGTTCTGTCAGACGGTTGTGGCGAGCGCCCTCTTCTACGTGGTGGTGTGCTGGGGAGGCAGCATTAAGAAGAAGGACGCCTCACGCCTGGACAAACTGATGAGGAAGGCAGGCTCTATTGTAGGCATGGAGCTGGACAGTTTGACATCTGTGGCAGAGTGACGGGCGCCGAGCAGGCTCTTATCAATTATGGAGAATCCACTGCATCCACTAAACAGTGTCATCGCCAGACAGAGGAACAGCTTCAGCGACAGACTGCTGTCACTGTCCTGCTCCACTGACAGACTGAGGAGATTGTTCCTCCCCCAAACTATGCGACTCTTCAATTCCACCCGGGGGGGTAAACGTTAACATTATTCAAAGTTATTGTCTGTTTTTACATGCATTTTTATTACTCTTTAATATTGTTTTTTGTATCCGTATGCTGCTGCTGGAGTATGTGAATTTCCCCTTGGGATTAATAAAGTATCTATATATCTATCTATCTAGCATTCCAAGAGACAGGATGTCAGGAGAGTCCTCGTTCGAATCAAGTAAGAAAATGCTAGATTTAGAGCAACGTTTAGTAGTAAAAATTTTCACAAAAGAAGGGAAAAAGCCAAAGGAGATCCATGAATGCATGACTGCAGTTTATGGTGAGTCTGCCCCATCATTCTACAAAGTAAAATTTTGGACAAAGCAGTTTAAGTGGGGGTAGAGAGTCCATTGAAGATGCCCCTCACACTGGATGGCCTGTGGAAGCAACCTCCACAGAAATGTGCAAGAAGGCAGAAGATTTAACACTAGAATTACCAGAGCCTACGAAAAAACTTGTAAATCCATCCCACCTTAAATCGCGTCTTAAATCCGTTTGCACCTCTCCGCCAGAGTCTTTTGTCATCTAAATGTGCTGATAAACACAAGCTACTAGCAGCCAGCTATTCCATCCCCCCACTGACTTAGAACGAACTTCTCCTAGCTCATGCCTTGCCTTGATTTGATTGCAGTATCTGGGATTGAAGTGGAGTTTTAGAGTGGAAATAATATGGCGCTGTTTGGAATACACGCATTTCATGTGTGTTCCGTTTCTATAGTAGTCTGTGCAAACACATTTTTAAAACAGAAACGTTTTTCATATTCTAATAGTAAATGACAAATGTAGGCATAAACTATATAACGTATGAAGCCTGAAGTCCATATATCAAAGAAACACTTTCACAAAAGGTACAAATAAGAGAACACGTGCGCTTTTATTCAAAAATATAACTGCACAAAAAAAAAAAAGCCACGTTAGCATGCCACATTGACACTCTTACTACAACCGCCGTGGTGGCGTAATGGTATCAGCTCCTGACTGGGAATCAGAGGGTGGCGAGTTCGATCCCGCACGGCTCCACTTCAAGAAGTGAACTGCTCTTATTCTTACAATTTTAGAATAACAACATAAATTTGAGTTCAGTCTGTAACAGCCGGTGTAACTTATGATACTGGTAAAGGTTAGCTTTTTTTTTTTTTATTAAGTCACTTTTCATTCTCGCAGTCGCATTCAGAATCAATCCATACAACCCCATCTGACACAGCTGTTTTCACATAAATAAAAGTGCACTTTTATTCAAGACTATAACCGAAGAATAAAGAAAGCAAGTTACAGTTGGTGGTTGATACGACAGCTTGCGTGGTGCAATGCTAAGAACTGCTGATTTCAAGTGACGGTGAGATACGAAAAAGGCAGCTTCGCCAGCGTTTGTGTGTCAGAACCCTTTTGGGAGGGGGGGGGGGGCGGTAGTATGCATCGTGGTACACTGCAGACCTATAGCGCGTCTTTATGTCAGATGGGGTTGTATGGATTGATTCTGAATGCGACTGCGAGAATGAAAAGTGAATTAAAAAAAAAAAAAAAAGCTAACCTTTACCAGTATCATAAGTTACACCGGCTGTTACAGACTGAAATCAAATTTATGTTGTTATTCTAAAATTGTAAGAATAAGAGCAGTTCACTTCTCGAAGTGGAGCCGTGCGGGATCGAACTCGCCACCCTCTGATTCCCAGTCAGGAGCTGATACCATTACGCCACCGCGGCGGTTGTAGTAAGACTGTCAATGCGGCATGCTAACGCGACTTTTTTTTTTTGTGCAGTTATATTTTTGAATAAAAGCGCACGTGTTCTCTTATTTGTACCTTTTGTGAAAGTGTTTCTTTGATATATGGACTTCAGGCTTCATACGTTATATAGTTTATGCCTACATTTTGTCATTTACTATTAGAATATGAAAAACGTTTCTGTTTTAAAAATGTGTTTGCACAGACTACTATAGAAACGGAACACACATGAAATGCGTGTATTCCAAATAACGTTATATTATTTCCACTCTAAAACTCCACTTCAATCCCAGATACTGTAATCAAATCAAGGCAAGGCATGAGCTAGGAGAAGTTCGTTCTAAGTCAGTGGGAGGATGGAATAGCTGGCTGCTAGTAGCTTGTGTTTATCAGCACATTTAGATGACAAAAGACTCTGGCGGAGAGGTGCAAACGGATTTAAGACGCGATTTAAGGTGGGACGGATTTACGAGTTTTTTCGTAGGCTTTGGTAATTCTAGTGTTAATTTTGTCAGACAGACGAATTAAGGTTTCCTGAATAGCTAAAGAAATGGGCATCTCGGCAGGTACAGTTTGGAAAATAATTCATGAAAAGTTGGGCATGTCAAAGGTTAGTGCAAGATGGTTTCCAAGAATGCTGAAACCACGTCAGAAGGCCATGAGGCTCCTAGTGCTGTCAGGCGCACTTGGAGATGCTCTGTGAAGATCAAGTGAATTCTTTTCATCGTTTGGTGACTGGAGATGAGAGTTGGGTCTATCTCAGAGATCCTGAGTCCAAAATGGAGTTAATGCAGTGGGAGCACAAGTCATCCCCCACCCCAAAAATGTTCAAGACAGAAAAATCTGCAGGCAAAGTCATGGCAACTGTCTTCTGTGATATTGAAGGACTTTTGCTTCTGGAGTTCATGCCACATAAGACAACCATAACTGGGGAGAGTTACGCCATCACAATGATTGCTTTGTGGGAGTCAATCAATGAGAAAAGATGAGGAAAACTCACAGCAGGTGTGCTGCTACTTCACAACAATGCACCAGTTCACATGTCACATCAATCACAGGCTGCCATCTGAGAATTTGGGTTCCAGCAGCTGAACCATCCACTCTACAGTCCTGACCTGTCTCCCTCAGATTAGTTCCTGTTCCGAGTTTTGAAGAAATCTCTCTGTTGACAGCGGTTTTTAAGTGATGAAGACGTCAGGGCAGCTATGGGGTCCTGATTTGAATGTCAAACAGAAGATTTTTTTCAAAGGGGTTAAAGTCATTGCAGGAAAAGTGGATGAAAGTGTATGGAGCTATCAGGGGATTATATTGAAAAAAAATTTTTTTTGAAAATTGTTTTCTTTCCTACTAAGGTAGATAAATTATTGAACACCCTTTGTGTATTGTGGTTTGCATACTCTTTACAATATACAGTGAATCCGGAAAGTATTCACAGCGCATCACTTTTTCCACATTTTGTTATGTTACAGCCTTATTCCAAAATGGATTAAATTCATTTTTTTTCCTCAAAATTCTACACACAACACTCCATAAAGTTTACTTAAGGGTTTTGCAAATTTATTAAAAATAAAAAAATTGAGAAAGCACATGTGCATAAGTATTTACAGCCTTTGCCATGAAGCTCAAAATTGAGCTCAGGTGCATCCTGTTTCCCCTGATCATCCTTGAGATGTTTCTGCAGCTTAAATGGAGTCCACCTGTGGTAAATTCAGTTGGTTGGACATGATTTGGAAAGACACACACCTGTCTATATAAGGTCCCACAGTTGACAATTCATGTCAGAGCACAAACCAAGCATGAAGTCAAAGAAATTGTCTGTAGACCTCTGAGACAGGATTGTCTCGAGGCACAAATCTGGGGAAGGTTACAGAAAAATTTCTGCTGCTTTCAAGGTCCCAATGAGCATAGTGGCCTCCATCATCCGTAAGTGGAAGAAGTTCGAAACCACCAGAGCTGGCCGGCCATCTAAACTGAGCGATTGGGTGAGAAGGGCCTTAGTCAGGGAGGTGACCAAGAACCTGATGGTCACTCTGTCAGAGCTCCAGAGGTCCTCTGTGGAGAGAGGAGAACCTTCCAGAAGGACAACCATCTCTGCAGCAATCCACCAATCAGGCCTGTATGGTAGAGTGGCCAGACGGAAGCCACTCCTTAGTAAAAGGCACATGGCAGCCGGCCTGGAGTTTGCCAAAAGGCACCTGAAGGACTCTCAGACCATGAGAAAGAAAATTCTCTGGTCTGATGAGACAAAGATTGAACTCTTTGGCGTGAATGCCAGGCGTCATGTTTGGAGGAAACCTGGCACCATCCCAACAGTGAAGCATGGTGGTGGCAGCATCATGCTATGGGGATGTTTTTCAGCGGCAGGAACTGGGAGACTAGTCAGGATAAAGGGAAAGATGACTACAGCAATGTACAGAGACATCCTGGATGAAAACCTGCTCCAGAGTGCTCTTGACCTCAGACTGGGGCGACGGTTCATCTTTCAGTAGGACAACGACCCTAAGCACACAGCCAAGATATCGAAGGAGTGGCTTCAGGACAACTCTGTGAATGTCCTTGAGTGGCCCAGCCAGAGCCTAAACGTGAATCCGATTGAACATCTCTGGAGAGATCTTAAAATGGCTGTGTACCGACACTTCCCATCCAACCTGATGGAGCTTGAGAGGTGCTGCAAAGAGGAATTGGCGGAACTGGCCAAGAATAGGTGTGCCAAGCTTGTGGCATCATATTCAAAAAGACTTGAGGCTGTAATTGTAGCCAAAGGTGCATCGACAAAGTATTGAGCAAAGGCTGTGAATACTTACATACATGTGATTTCTCAGTTTTTTTATTTTTAATAAATTTGCAAAAACTTCAAGTAACTTTTTTCACGTTGTCATTATGGGGTGTTGTATGCAGAATTCTGAGGAAAAAAATGGAATTTAATCCATTTTGGAATAAGGCTGTAACATAACAAAATGTGGAAAAAGTGATGCGCTGTGAATACTTTCCTGATGCACACTGTAAAACTATAAAAAAAAAGTGTAAAAAAAGAACAGAATATCCCAGTTAAAAAAAAAAACTACCACAACCGTTCAAACACAGTTCAGTTTAAGCAATTGTGAATACATGAAATTAAAGTAATGCTAAAGTGAACATTTGTCCCAAAATAATTTTCTACCCTGTTGCTTTGCAGTGTCGGGAGTTAGTCCTAGTACTGTTGGAGGTGTGTTTTAGCTCTAAACATAGACACCTTGACTTTAAGGAACAAATAGTAGTACTCCAGGCTTTAGACTGGGTGGTATGAAGCTCTTTAAATAAATAAATACATAAATAGGTAGGTAAATAAATAAATATACACACACACACTTTGGTCTGAACACACACCACGATGACTAAAGCAAGAAAATGAGAAAGAAAAAAGTTCTGACTTGGCTGTCACAGTCACAGTGAGTCATTATGTAGACGTATTGCTGTTGGTATGAAGGATCCCTGGTAGCGTTTTTTTGACACATTTCTGCTGAATGATTCATTGGATTAAGTGTTATATTTGTAGCCTGAGGTGTATAGAGTGAAGTGAAAAGAAGACAGATACACAATCCTTGAGTCTCACAAACTGAGGTCTGCCCAACAAATATTCCATTATCCAGGACACCGTAGGCTCATCTGCCTGCATATCCCTGAGTTTACTCCTTAACAGGGATGGCTGGATGGAGATATCAAAAAACATAATCCTCACAGTGCTGCTAGCTTTGTCCAGATGAGAATAGGCCTTGCATATGTATAATTTTACATTAATGTTATATACTGTATTGTGATGCGGAATACTCCTTCATAATATGAAGATCTTAAGAATATTTTTAGTTCACTGAACTGAATCAATGCAATAAACTTAATAAACATTAATTTACTAGGTTATTATGCAGTGTTTCAAATAAAACTCTTATAAACTAAAATATGTAATACTGCTTAAAAGTAAAAAAAAAAATTCTGAGGTTTGTGGATAAAATGCTGAAGTCTGTTCTGCTCATTAAGCTACACTGCTTTAACGTTTATGTACAAAATTGCCTGTGGTTATATGCAGTTGTCATTTCTGTTTTCAATACCCATTGCTTCCCTCTGCCTCCATGCTTGTAGACATGACTTTAACACTAGAATTACCAGAGCCAACAGAGACAAACTTCTAAATGTGTCGAGAAACCCAAGTAGCAAGCAGTTCTCCCAGTTCCTGCCTTGATTGATTATCTGAAAGTGAGCTACCCAGAATTGTAAGGGGAAATAATTTGATATGTGTTTTGTGTCTACAACAATCTATGTAAACACATGGTTAAAACAGAAACGTTTTTCATGTTTTGGTAATAAATGACAAAATGTAGACATGAACTGTACAATGTGTGAAGGCTGATGGCCAAATATCAAATAAACAGTTTCACAAAAAGTGCAAGTACAATACGACAGCTTCTGTGGTGCTGTGGTTAGAACTGCCGACTTATAATCCGGAGGTCGTGAGTTCGAAACCAGCTATTTCCAGCAAATTTACCATTTTGAGTAGTGAGCTGCTCTTATTGTTAATATTATACAATAAAAACAAACATTTGATTTGTGTCTGTAACAGCCAGTGTAAATTTATAGCACTTGTAAAAGTTAGCTTTTTTTTTTTTTTTCTTCACTTTTATTCTCTCAGTCACGATCACGATACAACACCCACCTCCCACCCCAGATCTGACGCGGTTACTTTTTATCTGAAACTGGGAATAACTGTAGATGTGAGTGGTGTTTTGAGACAATGGAACTGGAAATTCTTTGATCTGGAGGGATAAAAACTGACACACAATACGCTGGTGAATATGCGTTCTTCGTATCTCACCGTCACTTGAATTCTTTTTTATTTATTTTATCGAGTTTTCCTGCTCACGATGAATTAGTATGCACGTTATGGTCCATGATGTCAAAACCGCACTGACAAAAAATCAGAGACATAGGTATATATGATATTTGGAATGACTCATTTTATGACCTGTTTAGTACATTTCGGAAAACATTGTGGCACTGATGCAACATTAATCATATTCATTCGCACGCCTTCTTGCGCTTGTAATCATTGACCGCGGTTTTTTTTCGATCTTGCCCATGCAGTCTCCTCATTTTGGTGTACGGTACTGTTTCTTTTGTACTCCAGGACATGCAAAGGAAAGAATAGTACAGAGAGCTCAGTTCCGCGCTATATGCAGTCATCACATTCAAATGTTAACAGTTCCCTCGTATCCAAGGACCGTCCTTTCTATGTTTACGGCATGTGTACCAGTTGCAATGTACACACTTCTCTCTGTGCTGTGTTACTATTACACTGAAGGGCCTGGAGGGAGCAGCAGTCTTGGAACAGAAGCTTGTCGATGTTGCATCCTCTATTGCTTTATCCATCGCCTTTTCTTGCAAGAAGTGACGACAAAGTTCCTCTGCAAGGTGAGCCATGAACCCTCTTCTTTTCTCAGTGCCCCTTGTGCATGCCTTGTACAGTACATGTGCGTTGATTGCCACCAAGTCAATCGTGTTCTAGCACAAGCAACCGGCCACCTGCGTGCTTCTGCTCGCTCTGAATAAGCTCACATCTTCTGGTGCACAATGTCAACGGGCAAAAAAGAAAGAGACAAATATATGTGACATTCTTAAGAAATCATTTTATGACCTGAATAGTACCAATCAGAAAACATCGTCTCACTAATGCAATATTATTTGAAAACGAACAGCGTCAGATCAGTTGTGAATTTATACTGGCGCTGTTAGTAAGAGTCTGCTCGTGGGTTTGTGGATTGGGCGAAGGAGAGCGTGAGCGTGACTGAGAGAATAAAACTGAAAAAAAGGCTAACTTTTAGAAATACCATACATTTACAGCTGATCTGACACTGTTCATTTTCAAATACATTTTGCTCTTAAAAGCTTGAGTTTTGGTTGCCACTAAGGAACCATGTGGCAATTTTTAAAAGCTTTTTTCCCTTTTAGGTGTTTTGCTCTTGTGCGGGCATAAAAAAAAAAGTACCTGGGTGTTTGGAGGTGCACTTGGAAAAGTGACTTGTACGTGTACTTGTTCTTGTTATCTGTGTTTGAACTAGCATCGAGGAGGCAGGGTAGAAAGCAACATTAACGTATATCGGCATTTGTAAGCAAATAACTGCTTCGTCGTAACAGTGATTCCTTAGTTTAAAAGAAAAGAAAAAAAAGAGGCAGCGACTGACTTCAAAGCAATAAAGGGGAAGGCTCACCGGTGTGCAGGTAACTGGCCATCGTCAAGACGCGGATCAGGCACAAGGGGTTGTATGAGCAGATAAGGTAGTAAAGTTTTATTTGTTTTTTTTAGATTAAACAGTCCTTAGCAGACCAGAGGTAGAACAGTTAAGCAGGTGACAGCATAAGGGTTCATTAATACGGGGAATACAAACAGACAGAGAAAAAGTAAAGCTAACCTCCTAGAAAGACAAACAGCAGGCAGCTGAGAGGGAGAACGTAAGGGGAAAAGGTGTAAAATAGCTGTTGCAGTTCTTTAAGTTAAATCATTTAATTCTAAGAAAAAAAAAAGTTAAGGCAGTTTCACTAATCCTAAATAAAATTTAATAATGAGGCCAGTGCATTGCAAGTCCTGTTGGATGTTGGACTTTTTAGAGGATGGTTTCGAGGAGCCAGTTGTCTATGAGGGCTACATCTGCAGGAGATGCCAGCTGATCCAGCACCTCGAGCTCAGGGTTGCTGAACTGGAGGAGGAGTTGGCTAACCTGCGTTGTAATAGAGCATTTGCGGACCTGGCCCAGGTGTCCTTTAGAGAGATTGTGTGCACCCCTAAGGTGGCGCGGGAGGAGAATCCAGACCAGACAGGTAGAAATAGGTGGGTCATGGTCACAAGGCGCAAGGAAAAGGGTGCACACTGTCCGGTATCATCAACCCCAGAATTAGAAGAGTCAAACCTTATCATGTCTTTGCCGGAGCTGGATGGTGTCTCTGATAATTCTGAGGTGGTAGGCATGGATGAGGAGCCCGAACGGGCCACCTTAAAACCAGTTCCCAGAAAGAGAGAGGTAGTGATAGTTGGGGACTCAATCATTAGGGGGATTGAAGCCCAGGTGTGCTCCAGAGAGAGAGAGAGAGAGTGTCTCGCACAGTGTGTTGCCTTCTGAGTGCACAAGTGGGAGACCTCCCTGGATGGGTGGATAGGCTGTTGGCCAGAGCGGGGGTGAATCCTGTTGTCATTGTCCATGTTGGAACAAATGACATACATAAGGGTAGTCTGTCAGTTCTGCGATCCAAATTCAAAGAGTTAGGTGCCAAGCTGAAGAGCAGAACTGACAAGGTAGTTTTCTCTGAAGTTCTGCCTGTGCCACGTGCCAGTCCAGGTAAGACTGAGGAGATTAGAAGGCTTAACGCGTGGCTTAAATCTTGGTACAGGGTAGAAGGGTATAGGTTTATGGGGCTTTGGGACTCCCTTTGGAACAACAGATGGGACCTGTTCTGCCATGACGGGTTGCATCTGAACCGGAGGGGCACCAATGTATTGGGGAGGCATATGTGTAGACTAGTCGAGGATTGTTTAAACTAGGGAATGAGGGGGCAGGAAGTTTAGGACAGGCCAGGTTTACATCTATGCATGGGGGTACAAACAACAGTTTAGAATTAAAAATGTGTAGTAATGTAAATTCTAAGTAAACATTTAAATGTAGAAGGAGTAACACATTAAAAATAGCTTGCTTTAATGTTAGAATTATCAAAAATAAGGTAAGTGAGTTGGAGTTGTATGTAGCATAGCATAATTATGATATTATAGCAATAACGGAAACCTGGCTAAATAACAAAGATGGGGATGAGCGTAACATAGAGGGATACACATTTTTTAGGAAAGATAGACAGAACAGAAAGGAGGTGGGGTTGCTGTTTATGCCAAACAGAATTTAAATGTAAGACCTCTTCAGTTGGATGATGAGCCCTATCTTAGTGAGGACATGTGGCTTCGCCTGGAAAATATTAGGGAAAGAGGTATTATTTTAGGAGTGTGCTATAGACCACCCAATTCAGACAGTAATTTCAACACACATCTTTTTAGTAATATCAAAAAGGCAAGTTTACAGGGAAATAGTATAGTCATGGGGGACTTTAATAATCCAAATATTAACTAGGATATCCTTTCAGATGGAGGAGCAGAAAAACAGGGGCCTCATGTATAACGCAGTGCGTAGAACTCACACTATAACATGGCGCAAGCACAAAAGCGGGAATGTGCGTACACACAGAAAAATCCTGATGCAGGAATCTGTGCGTACGCAAACTTTCACATTCTTCCACTACATATATCCCGATCAGCGTGAAAAGTAACGCACGTGCACGTGCCTTCTGTCCCGCCCCAACTCCTCCCAGAATTATGCCTCTTTGATTATGCAAATCGATATAAATAGCCTTCTGTGAAAAGACAATGGGAAAAGCACGGGGGAAAATATAAGAATTTCAGCGAATACCAAGTGGAGGCAAAGGAAAAACGTACTATTTGTTGGTTTAAACAGTGGTATAATCAGCAAAAGAAAGTTGATCGAGTGACATAGTGTCAGAGAAACTCGAAAGCTCAAGTTCACAAAGTCGCAGAGTGCCCGAAATAAAAAAGTTGTCACATATCAAAGTCGGCATGCAAAGGCGACTTGTAGCCAACCGTCTGAGTGTCATATGAAAGCTTATTAGGGTACAGAGAAAAAAAATAGGCGCACAGTAGGGGAAAAAAGCACGAAACGTCAACTTTAATCTTGAAATTTCCACTTTAATCACGTAGTTAATTTTGTCATTAAAGTAGAACATCATAAACTTCATCTTAAAATCATTTATTTTACTAGTTTCTCAAATCCCATCGTAACTAAAGTAGTACGTTAAATGCTTTGTTCTGTGTTTGATCTTCTATGTGCTCTTATGTGTGTGAATCACTACGTGCTTCCATTCTTTCTCTTTCTCCGACAGGACACAGAATCCATTACATTCGTGATATTACAGCTCTATGAATAATTAAAATACTGAGATGTATACGTGATATCTTTATCATGATAATAGGAATGAAAGCATGTTATTAAACATGGGAACACGGTGGCGCAGTGATTGTTCATATCTCACACAAGAGGCTTGCTGCGCCATGTGCAACCTTCGACGAAATAATTTATTACAGAAGTACTGTCTCTTTCAGACGTACTAACCTCCAATTCCTGTCCTTACTTTTCTTTCTCCAAATACCCAATCGCCACACAATCAGCTCTGTAATAGACGTTAAGCCATCTGTAAGCTTAGAACGCCGATTCTTCAAATCTTTTAAGGAACATTGAAATATCTTCGTAGTACATGTTTAATTATTCTATCCATCTATCCTTCCAGTGTCGCGTCAGCACCAGCAATAATACAGCGCAAGGCAGGAGCTATCCGTGAACTAGCTAACACTGCGGCACCGTGTCCTCACATGTTTAATTATTAACAATACAGATTATTTAAATGAAGTTAAAGTTTTATCTGTATACTATAAGCAACATATTTTGCTGCATTTCATCTTAAAAATGATATCGTCATCATACGCGCTTTATAAAGTGGCGCAGGTTGTGCAATATTATAACTGCAGTTTAAGTTTACAGTGGGGTAATTGTACTTATATGTACAAACAGTTCTACAAGGAGCATTTGATGGACTGATTGAGTGCGTTTATAGTTCTTGGGATGAAACGGTTTCTGAAACGCGAAGTCCATACAGGAAAGGCTTTGACGCGTTTTACCGTGGCTGAGGTAGTGTGTGCTTGAAACTGTATACCAATAATTCTCTTTCCGATCAGCTGCTGCTGTGATTCCCCACTCAGATACAGTGATATAAATACTCTGAGTGGTGCAGTGAGAGTAATATGGAAAAAGATGATCCGCTGTGGCAACCCTTAATGGGAGCAGCTGAAAGAAGAAGAAGATGCAGTGAGCGTAACAACGCTAAAGCAGTTATGGTATTTGGAATACTATAGCTATTCCCTGGACCATTATATTGCTACAGGTTAATTACAATCAGATGCATTACACTAATAAACAATGTGCAGTTAGTTTCAGTGTATTTATAAAGCCGTGTCAGGAATGTGGGTCTAAGAAAGAAAGGGTAACCACACAGGAACATTAGCACTGCTTTGACGCTTGGTGTCGCCAGTCTGCAAAACGGAGCTGAGAAATTGCGTACGCCAGGATATGAGGTACTGTGGAAATGTGGGTGGCTTTACGCCAAGTTTAGGTTTTATACATCGCGATTTGAGCGTGGAAACGTTATTACACAACATTTCTGTGCATACACACCGTTTATACATGAGGCCCCAGGAGTTTTTGAAGTAATCGGTGACTATTTTTTAACACAGAATGTTAAAGCACCAAAACGGGGTGAAGCTTGTCTAGATTTAGTATTTTGTAGTAATCAAGATAAAATTGAGGGTGTAGAGGTGATTGAACCACTAGGGTCAAGTGACTATATCATACAATTCTCAGTATTTGTAAGAGTGCAGATGCAAAGACTAAAATTGTCAAGTTGAACTTTGGTAGGGCAAATTTTGACCAGATGCGACAAAGTCTAAGTAGGATACACTGGGATAAGCTTTTAAGTGAGGAGGCAGTCGAAAAGCAGTGGAACAGGTTTAAAAATGTTTTACATGTAATGCAGGACAGATACAAAAACTCCACAGTGGATTAATAAAGATTTAAAAAAGAATTTGCAAAGAAAAAAAACTGCTTAATAAGGCGTATAAGATTAATGACTGCAAAGTGATTCATAGAGGGCATGAGAACATGAGAGCAACCATTAAGAAGGATATCAGGGAGGCTAAAAGAACGGAGAGGAATATAGCAGATAAGGCAAAAAAAAAACCTAAAAGATTCTTTCAGTATTTTAGTAGTAAAAGAACAGTCAAGGAGGAGGTCAAGTGCATCAGAAAGAGTAAAGGGAAATTAAAAGATATATACAATGAAATAGCAGATGCCCTACACTTACATTTTTCTAAAGTGTGAGCACGTGGATAACCTCCCAGAGGTAAGCGTGACTGCAAAGGAGGTACTGAGGGATTTGGAAATTGTAGAGGGAGAAGTACTGCTCAGATAAAATAGGCTAAAAGCAAACACATCACCAGGACCTGATAATATTTACCCTCGAGTTCTTAAAGAGGCTAGTGAGTACATATATAAACCCTTGACACATATTTTTAGGAAGTCAGTGCCCACTGGAAAAATTCCAGAAGGACTGGAAAATGGCACTGGGACAACTATAGCTTAACATACATCACAGGAAAATTAATGGAAGGAATTATTAAGGATGAGATTGAGCAACACATTGCAAGGACAGGAGTTATTCTGAACAGTTAGCATGGGTTCAGAAGAGGGAGGTGTCGTGTTTTACTAACATGCTGGAATTCTATGAGGAGGCAACAAAAGGATACGATCAAAGTGGAACATATGAAATTATTTATCTTGACTTTCAGAAAGCATTTGATAAGGTGCCACATGAGAGGTTGGGCATCAAACTAAAAGAAGTGGGAGTTCAGGGTGATGTTTTTTGATGGGTGCAGAATTGGCTCAGACACAGGAAGCAGATGGTGATGGTGCGAGGAACCTCATCAGAATTGGCCGACGTTAAGAGTGGTGTTCCACAGGGGTCAGTGCTAGGGCCGCTGCTATTTTTTAATATATATATAAATGATTTAGATAGGAATATAAGTAACAAGCTGATTAAGTTTGCAGATGATACCAAGTGAGGTGGATTAGCAGATAATTTGGAATCCGTTATATCATTACAGAAGGACTTGGATAGCATACAGGCTTGGGCAGATTTGTGGCAGATGAAATGTAATGTCAGTAAATGTAAAGTATTACACACAGGGAGTTAAAATGTTAGGTTTGAATACACTGGGCGGTCAGAAAATTGAGAGTACACCTTATGAGAAGGATTTAGGAGTCATAGTGGATTCTAAGTTATTGACTTCCCAGCAGTGTTCAGAAGCCATTAAGAAGGCAAACAGAATGTTAGGTTATATAGCACGATGTGTGGAGTACAAGTCCAAGGAGGTTATGCTCAAGCTTTATAGTGCACTGGTGAGGCCTTATGTGGAGTACTGTGTGCAGTTTTGGTCTTCAGGCTACAAAAAGGACATAGCAGCACTAGAAAAGGTCCAGAAAAGAGCGACTAGGCTGATTCCAGGGCTACAGAGGATGAATTATGAGGAAAGATTAAAAGAGCTGAGCCTATACAGTTTAAGCAAAAGAGGATTAAGAGGTGACATGATTGAAGTGTTTAAAATTATGAAGGGAATTAGTACAGTGGATCGAGACTGTTATTTTAAAATAAATTCATCAAGAACACATGGACACAGTTCGAAACTTGTTAAGGAAAAATTGCACACAAACATTAGGAAGTTTTTCTTTACACAAAGAACGATAGACACTTGGAATAAGCTAGCAAGTAGTGTGGTAGACAGTAAGACTTTAGGGACTTTCAAAACCTGAAGTTTTTTTGTAAGAAACAAGTGGATCAGACTGGTGAGCTTAGCTGAACTGAATGGCCTGCTCTTGTCTAGATTGTTCTAATGAAACTGTAGGTACCTCCTGCAGTTATTGAGTTGGCATTATGTTTACAGAGGAAATTTATTGGCAAATTGAAAAAAGTGCCTAGAGTCTTCAAACTGGTGATGAAACCTGCTGATGTGTTTTTGTTTATTCATATTTGTGTTTTCATTCTTTTCTTAGTTTCACACTAACAGCTGAAAATACCAGATACTGTGAAGATAAGGCGGTGTTAGAATAATATTTTCCCTCCCCCTTTCTCTCTTTCAAAATAGACTGGGGATCACGCTCCCTTTGTTTTCAATATTTTACATGGCAGTTTCCCCTCTGATGGCTATCAAGTTTAATACTAAGCTTTATTTCTTTCTATGTTTTGGCTTTTTTCTTTATTTTTTTAACTGCTGTACTTTGTCTTCATGATTTTTTGAAGTCTTACTGTTCTATAGCACGATAACAATACCAACGACGGAATATTAATTTCCATGCTGAAGGGGTCATTTCTTAATAATTATTGAAATTATGTCTTTTAACATTTGACCTACCATGCTCATCCTAGTGTTCAAGGCCTGGAGCCTTAAGACAGTCAATGAATAGCAAAGAAAATACAAAAAAAAAAGGCACAGGTAATATAGTAATAAATTTGTCCATTTATTGGAAGAGAGTTGTTAAAATTGAAACTACCATTTGGAACGCGTTATATGCAGGTGGATACTCTTTCCACAGGCAGCTAGGATGATCAAGTACAATTTGTATTGTATCTAGTCATTAAAACACAAAATAAGTAAATTATTTGTATCTGGATTCCTTTTAGAGACTAAACACATAATAATGTTCATAAAAACAAATTACTCTTTTGCACATTTCAAATGTTTATGTGGCTTTTGCTTCAGATATACGTATGAGGTTGATGTTTAAAATCATTAAAACTTTAAAGAAGCTATTAAGTAAAGTAAAAAAGTATTGTTTTCGTTCAGTTATCTGACATGTTTTATTATATTGAGAAATATGACATGGACATTTGTACTTTACTACCTCTAGGTCATGCTTTTAATGAACAGGATCGCTGTGTCTGTGCTGGCTATGACAATGGTGACATTAAACTTTTTGATTTAAGGAATATGTCGCTAAGATGGGAAACCAACATTAAGAATGGTGTAAGTATCAAAGTAATCTCTTTAATGGATGTTTTTATAGTAAATAAATACATGCAGAAATATATGCTTCACTTTTGGACACTGAATAATGAGGGTTGTTTTGATCTTATTTTTTAACACACTAGGATTTTGGACGCATGACAGTAAAGCAAATATTCTTAATTTGTTTAAGATGTACAGCTGCTGCTTCTACTACTACTGTACCGTACTACTACAGGTTTCTTTATTACGACCACAAAAGATTTCATTTGAATGTCAGTTCACATTGAAAATCTCAAAGCAGTTGGTTACAAATATTATGTAGTTAAAACAAAAAATAACAATGTATATGAACATGGAGAAATACAGAGAGAGATTGTTTTCCATTAGTGTAACAAAGGTTCTAAAGATTGTAATGTAGGTAAATGCAATGTATACATTTACTAAGATAAAGTCTTATGACAACAGAAAAAACAAAAATGTAATCTGGCATACATAGAATGAAGGAAGTGTGGGATGGGATGAAGATCATCACTGGCTGCAGCTCGAAGCGGGGTACCACCATCGAGAGAGACGTGAAGAGAGCAAACCAAATGAACATCTTCTTTAACAGGTTTGACCACCCTAACCCACTCTCACCTAGGAGTACTGCACTCTCTACACATCCTTCTGCTGATACCAACATAGGAGAGACATCCCCACCCACAATTACAGCAGCGCAAGTCAGCAGAGAGCTGAGGAAACTTCGTGCCAGCAAAGCAGCAGGTCCAGATGGAGTATCGCCACGACTGCTGAAGGTCTGTGCATCAGAGCTGGGGGGTCCTCTACAGCGCATCTTCAACCTGAGCCTGGAACAGGGGAAAGTCCCGAGGCTTTGGAAAACATCTTGCATCACCCCAGTCCCAAAGGTATCACGTCCTAGTGAGCTGAATGACTTCCGGCCTGTCACTCTAACATCACATGTGATGAAGACCATGGAGCGGCTGCTTCTTCACCACCTGAGGCCACAGGTCCAACACGCCCTCGACCCTCTGCAGTTCGCATACCAGGAGAAGGTGGGAGCGGAAGATGCCATCATCTATATGCTACATCGATCCCTCTCCCACTTGGACAGAGGCAGTGGCGCTGTAAGAATTATGTTTCTAGATTTCTCTAGCGCCTTCAACACCATCCAACCTCTGCTCCTTAGGGACAAGCTGACAGAGATGGGAGTAGATTCATACCTGGTGGCATGGATCGTGGACTATCTTACAAACAGACCTCAGTATGTGCATCTCGGGAATTGCAGATCTGACATTGTGGTCAGCAACACAGGAGCGCCGCAGGGAACTGTACTTTCTCCGGTCCTGTTCAGCCTATATACATCAGACTTCCAATATAACTCGGAGTCCTGCCACGTGCAAAAGTTTGCTGACGACACTGCTATCGTGGGCTGCATCAGGAGTGGGCAGGAGGAGGAGTATAGAAACCTCATCAAGGACTTTGTTAAATGGTGTGACTTAAACCACCTACAACTGAACACCAGCAAAACCAAGGAACTGATGGTGGATTTTAGGAGACCCAGGCCCCTCCTGGACCCCGTGATCATCAGAGGTGACTGTGTGCAGAGGGTGCAGACCTATAAATACCTGGGAGTGCAGCTGGACGATAAATTGGACTGGACTGCCAATACTGATTCTCTGTGCAAGAAAGGACAGAGCCGCCTGTACTTCCTTAGAAGACTGGCATCCTTCAACATCTGCAGTAAGATGCTGCAGATGTTCTATCAGATGGTTGTGGTGAGTGCCCTCTTCTACGCAGTGGTGTGCTGGGGAGGCAGCATTAAGAAGAAGGATGCCTCACGCCTGGACAAACTGGTGAGGAAGGCAGGCTCTATTGTTGGCATAGAGCTGGACGGTTTGACATCCGTAGCAGAGCAACAAGCACTCAGCAGGCTCCTATCAATTATGGAGAATCCACTACATCCATTAAACAGTGTCATCTCCAGACAGAGGAGCAGTTTCAGCGACAGACTGCTGTCACTGTCCTGCTCCACTGACAGACTGAGAAGATCATTCCTCCCCCAAACTATGCGACTCTTCAATTCCACCAGAGGGGGTAAACGTTGAACATTATTCAAGTTATTGTCTGTTTTTTACCTGCATTTTTTATTACTCTTTAATTTAATATTTTTTGCTGCTGGAGTAAGTGAATTTCCCCCTGGGATTAATAAAGTATCTATCTATCTATCTATCTATCTATCTATCTATCTATCTATCTATCTATCTATCTATCTATCTATCTATCTATCTATCTATCTATCTAGAAAAACATTAATCCTCTGAGGCCCTGTATTCAACAGGAAAACACAAGTAAAATCTAGCATCCAGGGCTGCTCCCCCTGAATATAGTGTGCGGGGGCGTCCCGGCTGGGCATGGATGCCAGCTGCCTGCCACACAGTTTAAGAAGCACGTAGCGATTAACAACTGGGTCGGGGAACACTTAACACAAAGCATTTAATGTGCTACATTAACTTATGATGGGGTTTGAGAAAATCTAGTAAATTAAACATTGATTTTAGGATGAAGTTTAGTTTACGACATTCTACTTTAATGACAAAATAAACTATGAGAATAAAGTGGAAATGCTGACTTTAACCTCGACATAGTTTTTTTTTCTTCACTGTGTCTGTATTTTTTTTTTCTTCACCATGGCCCTAATACACTTCCATAGGGCTATACCACAAATAGCATTATAAATGCAAGTTGCAGTTTTATTATTTATGTATATAGCTTAGCTTGAAGCAAGGTCCATATTAATGCAGTTTGCCTTAATGATGGTTCAGTTGGTAAAGATGTCATCACCAAGTTGCACTTGTTTTATTTTAATTTGGTGAATACTGTGTAATGCACCTGGGCTTTGAAGTCTTGGAAGTAATAGTATTATTACTGGAAGTTGCACTATTATTTATTGTATTGTTATTATTTATTAGTTTAAATATTATGCAGTTTAATGATGGTAAAGTTGTTTAAAAAGTCACTTTAATGTGTCAGTGGACAGAGATTGTTAACATTAACAAAGTGTAGTTGGTTTACAAAAAATATTTACTCTTTATTCCTTTTCTAAGACATGTTCAGTGCAATACAACTTTTGACAAGCACCTCTGGATATTTTACTAAGTCTAAATGCCTCTTTGGATGGTTGAAAATATGTTGTCAAAATTTTAGCTTAAGTTGTTTGCAAAATTTGTTCAATAAAAAGACTCTGTATTTTGACTGCATTATCTGTCCTGCAGTGTGATTCCTTCTCTTCTTTAGTGCCACCCCCTTGAAAACTATCACTTTATGGGGCCATGCAAACCTGTATTAGTACTTATGTGCACATTAAAATGTTTTTTTGTACAATGTACAGTTCTCATGACAGTGGAATAGGTTATTCTTAGCCAGTTATTGCAGTGGAAAATGTGGTCAACATCCACTCATGCATGAGAAAAAAATACCGTCCAATACCGTGAAACCAGTATAATTTTGAAAAATACCGTGATATAGAATTTTGGTCATACTGCCCAGCACTACTGGATGGTATCTGTGAGAATTCTGAAGTGGTGACCAGGCATGTGAAACCCCAGATAGTGGGGGACTCAGTCACTCAATAGGGACTTAGTAGGGGATTTGAATTGTAGGTTTACCCCAGAAACAGTTTCGCACAATGGGTTGCCTTCAGGGTGCACAGGTGAGACCTACCTGAAAGGTAGTATTCCTAAAAATGGTGTTTTTATTTACAAAGCAGAATTGGTATGGCATGGGAGTACTACTATCATGCATGAGCTCCTGAAGAGGAAACACGTGGGAGCAAGTGGAGATGGGCCAGGGTTCTTACACACATAGCTTAGTAGACAAGAGACCACTTACGAGTCTGTCCTCCAGTCCACACTGTGTTTATTTGCTTTCAGACTTAATGCGATTCTGCCATACTCGAGCACACACTCATCATGTACAACTGTTATCAACAATGGAATAGAAATAATGGATAATTTGCAACAGTTTGTAGCTTGTGTGCTGTTGGCCTTAACTTGGTTTTATTAATATACTTTGTGAGTGTGAAAGTAACCTCAAAGACAACTTTAGGGCTATTGTTGAAATGGTAGTTCTGCTGTACATGTATTATTTGAAATCCGTCAGTTTCAAATACAGGCAGTCCCCCAGTATGAATGAGATCTTTATCCTGTGATTGTGTTGAATTTGCAGTTGAGTCAGAACAGATATATATGGTTCTTATTTAACATCAGTTAGTCAAATGTTTGTCATATAATAAACATTTTACCTTTACACATATACACATTCAACACAATGTTAAAGGCAACTTGATATGACTTAAAACCATTAATTCCTAGACCTGACAAAGTGCTGGTGCCACGCAGTATTTTCATTTCTTCTTGAGTCCTTTTTTGCTGACCCTAGCGTCACAGCTACCCTGTCTCCAGAAATCTGTAACCATGTTGCCATGTGCAGGTCAGCCATGGATGTGCTAAACAGGAAAATATCCATTCATTGAAGGAACTTTTGTCTGAAGTGTTGCTCTTTGTACCTACATAATCTGATAATAAAAGCACACAGTGATAGCCAAATGTGCACAATTTCATACTGAGAAAAATCGCCCAGATCCAAGGCAAAGATGAATGACCCAGTTTTACCTTTTTTTAATTCATTGGCGATCCACTAGCAGCAATTTTACTTGACTCACTCCTTGGCTTGGGGCACAGCAGTGAAGAAGATAACAGAGATGTAGAAGCTGAAGAAATCTGTGGATAGGTTTAAGGAATGAGATCCTGGCATACTTCAGAGAGAAACAAGCTACCAAAGAAGAAAATCCACAACTTCACATTTGTGGAAGAATAATAAGACTAGATTTCCCACTCTGGCCAGGCTTGCAAAGACCTACCTATGTAGCCTTACTCCCTCAACACTATCTGAGCATGTCTTTTTCGGTTGTAGACAGCATAACTTCCAAAAAGAGAGCCAGACTTAGCCAAGAACATGTGGATATCACTTCTCTTTTGCATTGCAACTCAAAATTCCTATAGATCCATTTTCTTCCCTGGTAACACTGATAAAGCAATTTAAGAATTTGTTTTTAAAGCCACTGATGTAGCAGTTTCAGCTATAGTTTGCTTTTTAAGCCACTGTTTGAACAATTCAACATAACTAAGTTGGTCATGTTTTACTAGAGAAAAATTAGTTTGTTGCACTTTAAAGTGTTTTTTCACACACTGTCTATTTTTACTCTTTTTGTATATATTGTAGTTAAAAGAATTATAATTAACTCTTGCTTACATTAAGAAACAAAGGATGTAAAAAAATTTCAATAAAATTTTGGTTATAAAACTAACATTTTTACGTTCTGATTAACAGATCGATTGAAAAAACAATCGACGGATTAATCGATTATCGAAGTAATCGTTCGTTGCCACACTAATTCTAATCCAAGATTTAAGTGCAAAAGTAATATCCATATTACTAACCGAGAATGCTAAACCGGATGATGGACGCAGGCACATCCGGCCATGGGCCGTAGCTGCAAAAAGACGTACTGCGCCGGCGCAACAAACAGTCCGCGAGAGTCGGCTGAGGACCCGAGAAAGGCGGACAAAAGAGGGCGAGAGAGGCGGATGAGGGTCCGCGAGAGACGCAGGCGCAAAAAGAGTCCGACAAGAGCACAGAAAACAGGAGTGAGCACATACAGAAAGGAGTCACAAAAATGAGGCCCAACAAGCACCAAAATAAGGAAAAAAAAACATCAAAGAGTACTCAAACGAGGGGAAAGCACGAAACACATTGCACACGAAACTAAACACACCAAAAAAAAAAGAACAGACGAGCGCACAATAGCAAGGCACGACCATACCCCCGCCACCCTACAGGCACGGGACGGGACGGGACACACACCAAGAGGGGGATTCAACAAGCCCATGGAAGACCAAAAAAAAGAACACAAAACCACCCCACAGACCCTACAAGCAAGGGACGGGACACACAAAGAGGGGGAGAGAGGCGGATGAGGGGCCGCGAGAGACGCAGGCGCAAAAAGGGTCCGACGAGAGCACAGAAAACAGGAGTGAGCACATACAGAAAGGAGTCACAAAAATGAGGCTCAACAAGCACCAAAATAAGGAAAAGGCACATAAAAGAGTACTCAAACGAGGGGAAAGCACGAAACACATTGCACACGAAACTAAACACACCAAAAAAAAAAGAACAGACGAGCGCACAATAGCAAGGCACGACCATACCCCCCCCCCCCCACCCCCACCCTACAGGCACGGGACGGGACGGGACACACACCAAGAGGGGGATTCAACAAGCCCATGGAAGACCAAAAAAAAAGAACACAAAAACACCCCACAGACCCTACAAGCAATGGACGGGACACACACAAAGAGGGGGATTCAAACAAGACACAGGAACACAAAAAGAAACAAAACGCTCGTGCAACAACGATCCCCCCCCACACATCCATAAGAAAAAATGTCTCGACTCTAAAAACGCAAAGCTCAACTAAAGCTTCTAACTAACGATGTACCTAAAAGTAAAAACTTTATGAACTGCATTAGATCCTACAATAGTTCATTTGCTTTTGCATATACCGGAGTAAATATCAGGCCACCAAAAGGCAATGGACCATACTGCTTTCGCATATGTGCACAAATACTGCATTGCATTGGAACAGTGCACCCTGAAACAAATCAACAACGCAAATATGCACAAATCTACATCCTAGATCCACATTACGCAATCTATCAATCAAAGTGTTGCATCGCAACAAGCACGGATTCAAAACGAAACACCTCCCGTCTCAGACATACGTTAATGGCAGCGAAGGCTACAACGGGCTTCTCACACAGCACAGGCAAATCGATTACAGCTCCAAAACAACACGTCCCAAATACTACACATGCAACAACGCGCCTCTCAAACGGCACAAGGAAAACATACACCAGGAAAATTCATTCGGATTAATGAATGTCATTTGCAATCATTGTCATTCAGTTCACTTCCCTGAAGAAACAACTGGCAATACAAGTTATACATTTACACGTTGTTGTCAAAAGGGTCAAATTAGACTGCCTTCTTTACATTCATATACTGAATATCTACAGAAGCTTATAACTGACGATGTACCTGAAAGTTAAATCTTTATCAACTGCATTAGATCCTACAAATCGGTATCCACTATGAACATTAACGGTGGCACTGCACGTGACATCCGTCTTGAAAAAATGTTGTTTATTGATGAATGTACAATGGCATGAAGTCACTTACTCAACACCATTCATAAACTTCTACAAACGTTTATGAATAATAATATTAGATTTGGAGGAAAGGTACTTTTATGAGGAGGAGATTTTAGACAGTGATTAGCTATTCTTCCAGATGCCATGCACTCAGCTATTGTTCAGTGCACCTTAAAATACGCAGACAATTGGCATTACTTTCAAAAGATACAGTTAGTAAAAAAGATACGATGTCCAGAACCAGATCATAACAATTGCTTATTACAACTGAGAGATGGTACACTCACCAATACAGATGGACTTCAGCCACATATTATTACAATTCCTCAAGCCTTTATCTGCGACGACTTAGTTACAGAGACATTTGGAACAGCAATCTCATTAGACCAAATGCCCCTTTTAACACAACGCACTATATTATGTCCAAAAAATATTAATGTGGAAAACATAAATACCCAAGTCATTCCATTACTTCCTGGAGAGACACAACTCTTTCTAAGCTCTGACAAACTTGACTCTGATCACAACAATAACCATCTTAAATGACCTTACAAGTTCTGAGCTGGAATTACCTTTTACACTTAAACGGCGTGTACAAAGAAATTTTCAAATAAACCTTTACACTGTGCCACACACTTTATTGTTTGATTTCTATTTGCATCATCTACACCGTCACACTATTGTATATCTCATTCATACATCACGCTCTTTGTCATTCCCAACACCAGGGGTTGGCGAGCGAAGCCCACCCCACAGACCCTACAAGCAACGGACGGGACACACACAAAGAGGGGGATTCAAACAAGACACAGGAACACAAAAAGAAAGAAGACGCTCGCGCAACAACAATCCTCACCCCCCCCCCCCACACACACATCCATAAGAAGTGACACCCAAAGCCACATATTCTAAAGTGAACGTCAACACCTTCACACTAGACAGCATAGGTGTCAGCATAGGTGGATTTTAGACAATGCTTAGCTATTGTTCCACATGCCATGCGCTCAGCTATTGTTCAGTCCACCTTAAAATACGCAGACAATTGGCATTGCTTTAAAACAATACAGTTGGTACAAAACATGCGATGTCCAGATCCAGAATATAACAGTTGGCTAATACAACTGGGAAATGGTACACTCACAAATACAGATGGACTTCACCCAGATATTATTTCCATTCCACAATCCTTTATCTCAGACGACTTAGTAAAAGAGATATTTGGAACAGCAATCACATTAGACCAAATACCCCTGTTAACACAACGCACTATATTATGTCCAAAAAATATTAATGTTAATCACATTAATAACCAAGTCATTTCATTACTTCCTGGAGAGACACAGATCTTTCTAAGCTCAGACAAAGTTGACTCTGATGACGACAATGAACATATAAATTTCCCCTTAGAATATTTGAACACTATTAACCCTGCTGGATTACCACAACACGACCTTGCCCTTAAAAACGGAACAATAATCATGCTATTAAGAAACCTTAACACAAAACAGGGTTTATGCAATGGCACACGGTTAGTCGTCAACACCATGACACACAATGTTATTCAAGCGACAGTTCTTACAGGATCACATGCTAACAATACTGTTCTCATTCCTAGAATTGACCTTACAAGTTCTGAGCTAGAATTACCTTTTACATTGAAACGCCGACAGTTCCCCATTAAACCTGCATTTGCCATGACCATCAACAAATCACAAGGACAAACCATGGACAAGGTTGGCATCTACCTCTCTGAACCCGTTTTTGGACATGGACAACTTTATGTTGCCTTCTCACGTGTTCGCCGTTCATCTGACGTTAAAGTTAAAATTATAAATAATCCATGCCAAGGAAGACTCATTCAAGGACAAGACACCATCTTTACTACTAATGTTGTATACAAAGAAATATTCCAATAAAACATTAATATATGACAAACACTCTATTTGTTATTTCTATGGGCATCATCCAAAGCTGCACACTATTCTATATCTAATTCATACATCTGACTCTTTCTCATGTCCCAACGCCAGGGGTTGGCGAGCGAAGCGAGCAGGGGGCGGAGCCCCCTAGTAAATAACATATTAAATACAGCTCACTTGCTTGAATCATCAAAAATAAAATAAGTGAATTGGAGTTTTATGTACAGAGCATAATTATGATATTATAGCAATAACAAAGATGGGGTTATGTATTATGTGTTATGTAATAACCAGGATAGAATTGAAAGTGTAGAGGTGATTGAACCACTAGGGTCAAGTAATATAATCATAATATACTTATGTATTATTTTATTTATATATATATATATATATATATATATATATATATATATATATATATATATATATATACATTCTGCCAATTACATTCAAAAGGAGGTGTCTCTTCTCGTTGAAAGTACACTGTGCGTGTTTGGCTGCCGCTTCTCACCGGTGTCGTTACATTTGTTTTGTTTTGTCCTATCGGACTTGACTGCTCTTTTTGAATTTTTTTTTACGAATGCCAATGGCGATTGCCTAGATCACGCCTGCTTCAGTGCTGCGCGAGCGCTCTTCCTTCTCTCCTGTTACTGCCTTCGCGGTGAGTATGAATCTACTCTTGCTTCGTTTGCAGTCACCAGTCTGAACTGCGAATGAGCAGCCTGCCCAATGTGCTTTTCCTTTTCTAGCTGGTTATGCAGTGAGATTTGGGTTGGCTAACGCAGTGGTCCCCAACCTTTTTGACAACAAGGGCCACTTTACTAGAAGCAAATTTTTTCCAGGGACCTGGGGGGGAGGGGGTGTTTAGGGGGTTGAGGATTTACACAATTTACATTTAATTTCTATTATTATTAAGTTATTAAGCAGTTCGCATACGTTTGCAACCCGAGATTTTTCTTCTTTTTTTGCATATAACAAAGACATATGTATTGCATTTGTCATTCCAACAGATTGCACATCACAAACATTAACATCGTTTTTTCATGTCTGCCGTTTCTATAGGAGGGTGACAATGAGTTAATTTCCAATGGATGTTTTTCAAATGTTGACAAGCAATAAGCAAAAGTTATCACTGAAAACCACAGAAAACAAAAACAGCAAAATAAAACAGTACGAGGAAAGTTCAAAGGAAGAAATTTTTTTTCAATGTTTCTGTTTGGGGATCGTTGTGCAAATGTGCACAATTGAGCTGCGACCACAGATCTAACTGCTGTATGGATGATTCATTCAAGCATTTGAAGGTCACTTTATTGTAATGAAAGTATCTGCTGAATGTACTTTGTAGTAACGAGATTTCCATAGACTCGTGTCATATGGGGAAACTGTCAGGACCATAAAAATACTTCATTGTAATACTCTCTCACCTCGGTCTCTCTTCTCTCTCAGGCGCCGCTGCAATGCCCCCACCCGCCAAGTGTTCTGAAAAATCTGAGTGAGTCTCCGTTGTGGGCAGTTCTCTCGGGCTGCTGACCAGGGTTTGAGAACCCCTGGGCTGACGTGTGTAGCTGGAGTTATCATGGTGTTGTGTGGCATTCTGTTCAGTCTTGGCAGTGTCCACCGCTGTCTGGATATTCTTAGCCTGTTCTGTCTCTGGTTTGGAGTTGTGCTGTGTGTTGTCATTTCTACTTTTTTGGCAATGCAGCTCATATATTCTCCATATGAACTTAAAAATCTTGACTGTCATCCACAATTGGTCTCCCTGACTTATAGTTTCTTCCAGTCGCTTGGAATTACTCACCGTCCTCGCTATATTCACCAATCTAAAAGAGGCCCCTCGCGGATCTATGGCTCGCACACGTCGATTCCAAGTATATTGACATCTCACCGTGTTCACTGGCGTAACGCTAGGGCTGTCCGAGGAATAAACATTGGCCATCTTCGTCCTCTTCAGGAAGTGTCTTCGCCCTATTCTCCCGGCTGTTTAGGCTCAGCCTTTTGAACACTCGCTCCATCACTAACAATACCTCACTTATTAATGACCTCATCTCCCAGAAGCAAGTGGACATGTTTCTTCTTACAGAAACTTGGCAACAACCTGATGACTATTTACATTTAAACTTGCTGTCTTCCCCAGGCTATAGCCACATACAGTGGTGTGAAAAACCACTGATTTCTTATTCTTTTGCATGTTTGTCACACAAAATGTTTCTGATCATCAAACACATTTAACCATTAGTCAAATATAACACAAGTAAACACAAAATGCAGTTTTTAAATGATGGTGTTTATTATTTAGGGAGAAAAAAAATCCAAACCTACATGGCCCTGTGTGAAAAAGTAATTGCCCCCTTGTTAAAAAATAGCCTAACTGTGGTGTATCACACCTGAGTTCAATTTCCGTAGCCACCCCAAGGCCTGATTACTGCCACACCTGTTTCAATCAAGAAATCACTTAAATAGGAGCTGCCTGACACAGAGAAGTAGACCAAAAGCACCTCAAAACTAGACATCATGCCAAGATCCAAAGAAATTCAG
Organism: Erpetoichthys calabaricus; assembly: GCF_900747795.2. NCBI lineage: Eukaryota > Metazoa > Chordata > Cladistia > Polypteriformes > Polypteridae > Erpetoichthys > Erpetoichthys calabaricus. Next base: position 39,563,124 of record NC_041408.2, read on the forward strand.
GAACAAATGAGAACAGAAGTAATTGAGATCTATCAGTCTGGGAAAGGTTATAAAGCCATTTCTAAAGCTTTGGGACTCCAGCGAACCACAGTGAGAGCCATTATCCACAAATGGCAAAAACATGCAACAGTGGTGAACCTTCCCAGGAGTGGCCGGCCGACCAAAATTACCCCAAGAGCGCAGAGACGACTCATCCGAGAGGTCACAAAAGACCCCAGGACAACGTCTAAAGAACTGCAGGCCTCACTTGCCTCAATTAAGGTCAGTGTTCACGACTCCACCATAAGAAAGAGACTGGGCAAAAACGGCCTGCATGGCAGATTTCCAAGACGCAAACCACTGTTAAGCAAAAAGAACATTAGGGCTCGTCTCAATTTTGCTAAGAAACATCTCAATGATTGCCAAGACTTTTGGGAAAATATCTTGTGGACTGATGAGTCAAAAGTTGAACTTTTTGGAAGGCAAATGTCCCGTTACATCTGGCGTAAAAGGAACACAGCATTTCAGAAAAAGAACATCATACCAACAGTAAAATATGGTGGTGGTAGTGTGATGGTCTGGGGTTGTTTTGCTGCTTCAGGACCTGGAAGGCTTGCTGTGATAGATGGAACCATGAATTCTACTGTCTACCAAAAAATCCTGAAGGAGAATGTCCGGCCATCTGTTCGTCAACTCAAGCTGAAGCGATCTTGGGTGCTGCAACAGGACAATGACCCAAAACACACCAGCAAATCCACCTCTGAATGGCTGAAGAAAAACAAAATGAAGACTTTGGAGTGGCCTAGTCAAAGTCCTGACCTGAATCCAATTGAGATGCTATGGCATGACCTTAAAAAGGTGGTTCATGCTAGAAAACCCTCAAATAAAGCTGAATTACAACAATTTTGCAAAGATGAGTGGGCCAAAATTCCTCCAGAGCGCTGTAAAAGACTCATTGCAAGTTATCGCAAACGCTTGATTGCAGTTATTGCTGCTAAGGGTGGCCCAACCAGTTATTAGGTTCAGGGGGCAATTACTTTTTCACACAGGGCCATGTAGGTTTGGATTTTTTTTTCTCCCTAAATAATAAACACCACCATTTACAAACTGCATTTTGTGTTTACTTGTGTTATATTTGACTAATGGTTAAATGTGTTTGATGATCAGAAACATTTTGTGTGACAAACATGCAAAAGAATAAGAAATCAGGAAGGGGGCAAATAGTTTTTCACACCACTGTATCTAAACCCAGGTTAACAGGAAAAGGGGGTGGCCTGGCTGTGGTTTATAGATCTACCTTGACAATGAAGGAACTCTCCTTTTTTGAAGTCACATCTTTTGAATATATTGCTGGTAAAATGGTTTCCTCCCCTCCTGTACTGCTGTTTTTAGTTTATCGCCCTCCCAAATCTGTGGTGAACTTTCTGTCTGAATTTAATGAACTTCTCACTGTAATCTCATCTCTTTGCCCTGCTGTAATTTTACTTGGTGATTTTAATATTCATGTTGATATCAACTGCTCTCTTACAGCTGAGTTCATCTCTATTTTGGATTGTTTTGACTTGACACCGCATGTGGATTTCACCACTCATACTCATATTATTGACTTGCGTTGTTCAATTGGCTTCAATACTGTCTCTGTCTCAGGTTCACTCTCTGGTATTTCTGATCATAAGATTATTGAATGTAACTTTAGCGTTATTACCACTACATCTGTCAAGAAAAAGTCTATCTCCTATCTCAACATTAGGTGTGTTAATTCTGATAATTTTTTGCTGCTTCCCTTCTGTCTTCGTCTCTTTCTGAATTGCATCGTCTTCCCTCTCCTGAAAACGTGGTTTCCCTTTATAATAGCTGTGTTTCCCAACTATTAGATAACTTTGCTCCCTTAAGGACTAGGCATGTTCCAGCCTCCCGCTCTTGTCCCTGGTACACCGGTGAGGTCAGAGCTATGAATGCCACTAGCCGGCGTCTTGAACGGCTTTATAAGAAAACAGGCCTCATAGTTCATTCACAGCTTTACACTGAGCACATACTTAAATATGGGGATGCCCTTAACACTGCTCGCTCCAACTATTATTCCTCTGTTATAAGTGGTGCTAAGTCTAGGCCTAGAACTCTTTTTAGAACTGTTAATAAACTACTCCAACCCCCTCCTCTAGCATGCCCCAATACAGCTGAACAGTGTCAGGCTTTCTTACATTTCTTTAATACCAAAATTGATCAAATCTGTCACAGTTTCCCCTCTACACCACAGTCACTCACTCATTCTGATCTGCCATCTCCATCATCAAGACTCGCTTGTTTCTCACCTGTTAACTCTCTTGCCATCTCTGAACTCATTAGTAAGTCTAATGCCTCCTCCTGTCTGCTTGATCCTGCCCACACTTCTCTGCTTAAGACAAGCTCATCCATAATTGGTATTCCTATTGCCTCATTGGTAAATGCATGTTTCAGTTCAGGTTCTGTCCCTACTGTCCTCAAAACTGCTGCAGTTGCCCCAATCCTTAAAAAACCTGACTTGGATCCTTCTTCTCTCTCCAGTTACAGGCCTATCTCTTATCTCCCTTTTTTGGCTAAGGTGATGGAACGCGTGGTTGCTACACAACTCCATACTTTTCTTGTAGATAATACACTCTATGAGCTTTTTCAGTCTGGCTTTCGTACACAGCACAGCACTGAGACAGCTTTTCTCCGTGTAGTCAATGATCTTCTCCGGTCTGCAGATTGCGGTTCCCTTAATATTCTCCTCCTTCTTGACTTAAGTGCAGCATTTGACATTGTTAACCATGAAATCCTCCTGTCACGTCTCTCTGCTGTAGGCATCTCTGGCTTAGCCCTTCAATGGCTCACATCTTATCTTTCTAATGGGCAACAATTTGTCACACTCGGCCAATATAAATCCTCTACCTTACCTGTGTCACATGGTGTCCCTCAGGGTTCAGTCCTTGGGCCATTACTTTTTCTACTTTATATCCTTCCTTTGGGTCAGATTATTCGCAGACATGGCCTTAACTTCCACTGTTATGCAGACGATATACAGTTATATCTTAGTACAGACTACCCTACAGATTCACCTCCCAGCACACTCACAGAATGCATCACAGATCTTAAGCTATGGATGGAAAATAACTTTCTCAAACTTAATGCCAATAAAACTGAAGTGTTACTGGTAGGTCCAAAATCCCAACTTCCTAAGGCATTCAATTTCTCTATTTCTGTTGATGGCACACTTGTCAAACCTGCTCCTGTTGTCAGAAACTAACTTTGAGTTACACATTAGGTCTCTTTCCAAAATTTCATTCTATCATTTCTGTTAAGTTGCCCGTCTCCATCAATTTCTGTCCTTGTTCGATGCTCAAACTCAGGTTCTTTGTTTCATAATGTCTCGTATTGATTACTGTAATTCCCTCTTCATTGGCCTCCCTGCAAAATCTATACAGAAGCTACAGTATATTCGGAACTCTGCAGCTAGAGTCCTCACCCACACAAAGTGTCTTGCTCATATCTCCCCTGTTCTCTCCCAGCTTCACTGGTTACCGGTTCCATCAAGGATTAAATTCAAGATTCTGCTTCTCACCTTCAAAGCCCTACACAACCTTACCCCCCCCCCCCCTCTACCTCACTCAGCTAATAGCTCCTTACACTCCTTGTCACTCTCTCAGGTCCTTGAGCAGTAATCTCTTTACTGTCCCACGTACCAAACTCTCCACCTTGGATGGCAGGTCCTTCAGTGCTATAGCACCTCAACTCTGGAACTCTCTTCCTCAGTCTCTCTGATTTTGCTCCTGTTTCTGTACTTTTAAATCGCAACTGAAAACTTTCCTCTCCTACAAACCTTTGTCATCTGTGTAATTTATTTATTTTTTTTTACTCTGTATGTAAAGCGACCTTGGGTTTGTGAAAGGCACTCAATAAATGTAACCTATTATTATTATATACTGTATAAACACAATTTTCAGTGTTGTAGCAGAGTGCAGATGCAAAAACTAAAGCTAAATTTAAGTTTGGTAGGGCCAATTTTGAACAGATGCTGCAAAGTCTAAAAGTGATGAACTGAGATAAGCTTTTAAGTGTGAAGACAGTAGAAGAGCAGTGGAACAGGATTAAAAAAACATATCATACAGGACAGGTACATTCTGAAATTTGGAATTAGTAGGAAAATAAAAATTTCTTTGTAGTGGTTATCTAAGGAAATAAAAAAGAAGCTGCAATGGAAAAAAAAAATATTAAGGAAGCTAAAACACAGGTAGAGCGGACTATTTTGCAGATTTGGCGAAAGATGACCCAAAGATATTCTTTCAGTACAGGCAGTCTCTGGGTTACATATGAGATAGGGACTGTAGGTTTGTACTTAAGTTGAATTTATATGTAAGTCGGAACAGGTACATTATTTTAACAAATGCTATTGTTGACCGACTGTAACCAAGTGCTCTGCCAATGAATGATGGAGTTTCACCTCTTTCTGACCTTTTTATTATTTCTACTTTATTTTCCATGGTGATGTTTTTTCTCTTCTTTACTATATCACCAGCATTTGCATGAGATTTGTGTTTCAGAAACATTGTTGAACGGTGAAGACAAAAGGTTAAGATGAGCTCTTCTGCACAGCACTGTACAGCTATCACAACAGGAAGGCACCAGTCGTCTGATGTATAGAGTGGTCCAGATCTAATTATGCAATTTTCATTATGCTATAACTTATTCAGTTTATTACATAGAAAATCAACCGAAAAATCCCGGACCATCGAGAAGTGTGCGAACTGACGACATGAAGAATCGTCTTCGTGCCAAACTGGAATCGTCCCTGCATAAATTAAAGTCATCCAGATGATCTGGATCTGCATAATTAGATCTGGACCACCCTGTACTGACAAGAGACAACTTCCTGCTATGTGCGTAACAGTACAAGCAGGCTTGCTATTGAGAATGAATGGGGGCAGTGAGGGGCGGTTCATCACCAGCCCACCTCACAGTCACCTCCACTACAGTATGTTGCCTGCAGCGTACACAACACCACCGCCCCCATTCAACACGCAGCCATCCGAAGCACACTACAATGCTACCCCCCCGCCTCCCCGTTCAGCCACAACTGGATCACCGCTTGCAGCATTACCAGCTGTGCACCTAGAACGAACGGGGCAGCCGTGTGTGGTGGGTGGACAGTGAAACCGCTTGCCGCCGGGAGCCACTGGAGGGACACTACACTGCGCGAGCAGCGAAATCGCCCCCTCCAACCTCCGTCCAGCCACCACTTGCAGCGTCCGCAGGCCAAAGATGACGGAGCGGCATTTACTGAAGCACATGCGTCACAGCTGCGGCCCCGTTCGTAGGTAGAATGTCCGTAACCTGGGGACTACATGTATTATACTAGTATTAGTACATCTTTATTGGTACATCAGATGTACTTAATTGACTCAGGCGCCACCGCGAGTGGCAGCTATTCCAGCAGCTCTGTGTATGACTTTATTTTTCTACCTTTTTCTCTATTTCACTGTTAACTCCTACCACTTTCTTTTATGTGGACTCGTTACCTGGACACTCAGGCGCCGCCGCGAGTGGCAGCTATTCCAGCAGCTCTGTGTATGACTTTATTTTTCTACCTTTTTCTCTATTTCACTGTTAACTCCTACCACTTTCTTTTATGTGGACTCGTTCCCTGGACACTTTTTACTACTTGGACATGGATTTTTACACGCCGAGACTCGTCTATTCAAGTAGTCAACTTCAAGCGCTGAGAACAAATGCCCACGCCGGTTTGGTTCCCTATTTACCTGACGAGGTAAGAAGACGGTATCGCAGCAGCAGAGCCGGTGCTAAGATAAAAGCCAAGAATTTAGTGAGAAAGTGCCGCTACAAGCCTTCAGTGCCTTCTGTGATCCTGGGAAATATGAACTCGCTACCGAATAAAATCAATGAACTGGCTGCGCTGGTGAAAAATGTCAGGACCTATTGAGAATGCAGTTTGTTGTGTTTTAGTGAAACGTGGCTAACAACTAACATCCCAGATGCTAACGTGGAGCTACCCGGGTTTAGCACAGTTAGAGCAGACAAAGACGCAAATACCTGCGGAAAGCAGAAAGGAGGTGGACTTGCACTCTATGTCAATAAAAGATGGTGCAACTCTGGTGTGGGGAACAGCCCGGACACAGACAGGTAGACATGATGGTTTCACCACACACACGTTTATTTACAATATTTACAAGTTCAAGGTGCACAAAACCCAGTGCCGCAGCACCAATCACCCCTTAAGTCCTGGCCACACAACACAATGCCTTCTCAGTCTCTGGTCCGCCTCCACTGCTCTCCACCGAGCTTCATCCTCTTCCACCCAACTCTTGCCATTGAATGGAGGAAGGCGGCCCCTTTTATACACCCCCGGATGGACTCCAGGTGCTTCCCGAGGAGCCTCCGTTGACACACCCCTGTGTGGCGGAAGCTCTGGCTGTGTACCCGGAAGTCCTCCGGGTGTCCCCAATCCTCTTCCTCCCAGCACTTCCGGGTGTGGCGGAAGTGCTGAGGTCCAGGGCTCCCAAGGCATCGGGGCACCCCCTGACGGTGACCACGGGCCCCTACAGGATTGAACTTCCAAGCTCTGTACCCATGGCCCCCAATAGAACCAGGGTGGTCGCCCCCTCGTGTTCTGGAGGAGGCACAAGCCCTCCTCCGGTCCTCCTGGGCATCCTGACCACAGTGCCCCATCGCCAGCGAAGACACGTCGGTCGGAGCGACACAACCCGTGAGGGCGGTTCAACCCCGAAGTGAGTCCTACTCTTTGTCCAGTGTCCAGTCTGGCACCCTGGAACTCTTCTTCGGCACCCTCTTCGAGGTCTTCGCGCCTCTCTGTTCTGCGCCGCTCACGCCTTCGTAGCCTCCGCCGGTTGTGGGGTTGCCCCATCGCCAGCGAAGTGTCCTCCTGCCAGACGGTCCGTCCGATGAGGGCCGGTTTCCCACGAAGCAGGTCCTACTGCTCGTCCCGGGTCCAGTCCTGCAACACACAGAAACAAGGGGGCAGAGCCGCTGCCTGCACACCCTTCCCTGGCGTCCCTCTGTGCCACGCACTGGCAGCGTTCCCCCCTTCGACGGAGCCCGGAACTTGCCTGTTCGGCACCCCCTCCGCGGGTTCCGTGTCCCTCCAGATGATGACACTGACGGGACCACCTGCATTCCTTTCTTTTCCGCTGACTTTGGGAAGTGGCCCTTCTCTGGACGTGCGCACCCAGCTGCACGTCCCTTCCTATCGGAGGAACCGGCATTCACCCCTCGATTCCTCCTATCAATCTTGGACTCCCCAACGGTCTCGGTCTGCGCATGGGAAACACACAGATCCAAGCCTGTCTGCGTCTGTGCAGAACAACGGGAGACTGCTGCAGGCTCGGGGCATCGGGCGCTAGGACCCCAGGGCACTCATCAACCCCTGTCCTGTCTGCCCTCTCGCTGTTACTCCCCTCACCTCGCGAACAGCCTGCACCGCCGCATCCGCTGTTGGAGACCCACCGACATGGTTCCGATCACGAATGTCATGGGCCCCTTCGGTGGGATCTCCCTTATCCTTTATGGGGACGGTCTCACTTACCTTCGCCGCCACGTCCCTCCGGCTGAAGACTCCAGCGCCGCGCCTATCCGCCCACTGTCGCAGCGTCATCACAGACGTGGCCGCCTTCACCTCCAGCTCCTTCAATCCTCTACGGAGGAAGTGTATCACCTGGAACAGCGACTCAGCGGGCTGGAGGCATTCCTCCAGCTCAAGCAAAGCCGCTAGCAAGCACAGATCATCAGTCGGTAGTTGCCTTATCTTTTTGTAAGGCATATCCGCCGGCTGCTCTCTGAGGGGCCTTCCCACAGGCCTTGTCGGGTCCTTCCTCGGCCCGGGATGGACATTCCTTGGGCCCGCCTCCATCCAGTCATCGAGTCGACGGACACGCAAGACACACTGACCAATCCCGTGCCTGTCCCAGGGAGGGACTTCCGGTCCGCGGCCATTTTGGCTCTGTTTCCTCTTCTCCTGGTGCGGCGACGTGCCTCCGAAGAGCCAAGCAGCTGCTGCAGCCTGCCGAGCTGCAGCAACTCCTTCCTCGTAGCATCACGTGCTTCTGCCTCTGCGCCGACGACAGCCTGAGGATCGGCATGCCGTTGCCACTGACGCAGACCCAGGCAGTCCCTGCCTGCAACACAGAAGGTAAGTTTGTCCCCGCAGGGCACTTACCTTCTGGGTCTCGTCTTTCCGTGGCGTCGTCCTCGCCATGCTGCCGTCCCGGACGTCCTCAGTGACAGTGTGCCTGCAGGAGCCCGCTGCACTCCGGCAACATCTTTGATCGTTTCCCCGCACCAGGGGAATATGGCCGTTTGGTGGACCGTGAGGTGATTCACTCACGCGGGGTTGTGCAGGCGCCGCGGCGTGTGTGGGCTAACCTGCTGCTCTGGACTGCCCACAAAATTATTTATTTGGGGTCCCTGCCTTGTAGCAGGCAGAGAGTCCCATCTGGGATGCCATTGTGGGGAACAGCCCAGACACAGACAGGTAGACATGATGGTTTCACCACACACACGTTTATTTACAATATTTACAAGTTCAAGGTGCACAAAATCCAGTGCCACAGCACCAATCACCCCTTAAGTCCTGGCCACACAACACAATGCCTTCTCAGTCTCTGGTCCGCCTCCACTCCTCTCCACCGAGCTTCGTCCTCTTCCACCCGACTCTTGCCATTGAATGGAGGGAGGCGGCCCCTTTTATACACCCTCGGATGGACTCCAGGTGCTTCCCGAGGAGCTTCCGTTGACACACCCCTGTGTGGCGGAAGCTCTGGCTGTGTACCCGGAAGTCCACCGGGTGTCCCCAATCCTCTTCCCCCCAGCACTTCCGGGTGTGGCGGAAGTGCTGAGGTCCAGAACTCCCAAGGCATCGGGGCACCCCCTGGCGTTTACCAGGGGCCCCTACAGGGATGAGCTTCCAAGCTGTTTACCCGTGGACCCCAATAGAACCAGGGCGGTCGCCCCCTCATGTTCTGGAGGAGGCACAAGCCCTCCTCTGGTCCTCCTGGGCATCCCGGCCGGGCATGAACCCCAGCCTGGTGCCACACTGGACATGTTAATGTTAAAATATCCACTTGCTGCAGGGACGTCGAACTGTTGGAGTCTGCGTCCCTATTACTTGCCCAGAGAGTTTGGACACGTCATTGTTTTTATTGTTTACATCCCTCCTCGGGCGGACGTGGAAATAGTGGGTGACATCATCCATTCCGTAGTTGCTAAATTACAAACGCAGCACCCTGAGGCACTTGTGCTAATTGCTGGAAACTTCAACCATGTAACGCTGGACAAAACATTACCTGCCTTCTCCCAGTATGTGAATTGTAATACCCGGGGAAATATGACTCTTGATCTACTGTATGCAAATGTTAAAGATGCATACAGCGCCACCCCGCTGCCTGCGCTTGGGAAAGCAGATCATAACCTGGTTCTGCTTCAGCCTCACTACAAACCAAGAGTGAGGGAGCTACCTACAACCACACGCTCATTCAGGAAGTAGTCCCCTGAGGCAGAGCAGGCTCTGAGAGACTACTTTGGAACTGCGGACTGGGATATCCTGCAGGGATCTTATAGTGAGAACATTGAGGAGGTTGTTGACTGCACTACTAACTACATCAGCTTCTGTATGGACATTGTAGTTCCAGTAAGAACAGTATGCAGCTATGCTAACAACAAGCCATGGATTACAAGTGAGATCAAGGGCCTTTTGAACCAGAAGAAAAGGGCTTTTAAAGGTGGTGATCAGCATGAGCTTAAGTGCGTGCAGAAGGAACTCTGAGTCCAGCTCAAGGCAGCGAAGGAGCAGTACAGGAGAAAGCTGGAGCAGAAGTTGCAGAATAACAGCATGAAGGAAGTGTGGGATGGGATGAAGATCATCACTGGCTGCAGCTCGAAGCGAGGTGCCACCATCGAGAGCGATGTGGAGAGAGCAAACCAGATGAACAACTTTTTCAACAGGTTTGACCACCCTAACCCACTCTCACCTCGGAGTACTGCATCCTCCACCCATCCTTCTGCTGATACCAGCATAGGAGAGAGTTTACCCCAACCCACAATTACAGCAGCCCAGGTAAGCAGAGAGCTGAGGAGACTTTGTGCCCGCAAAGCAGCGGGTCCAGATGGAGTATCGCCACAACTGCTGAAGGCCTGTGCATTGGAGCTGGGGAGTCCTCTACAGCGCATCTTCAACCTGAGTCTGGAACAGGGGAGAGTCCCGAGGCTTTGGAAAACATCTTGCATCACCCCAGTCCCAAAGGTATCACGTCCTAGTGAGCTGAATGACTTCCGGCCTGTCGCTCTGATGTCGCATGTGATGAAGACCATGGAGCGGCTGCTGCTTCACCACCTGAGGCCACAGGTCCGTCACGCCCTCGACCCACTGCAGTTCGCATACCAGGAGAAGGTAGGAGCGGAGGATGCCATCATCTATATGCTACACCGATCCCTCTCCCACTTGGACAGAGGCAGTGGTGCTGTAAGAATTATATTTCTGGACTTCTCTAGTGCCTTCAACACCATCCAACCTCTGCTCCTCAGGGACAAGCTGGCAGAGATGGGAGTAGATTCATACCTGGTAGCATGGATTGTGGACTATCTTACAGGCAGACCTCAGTATGTGCGTCTCGGGAACTGCAGGTCTGACATTGTGGTCAGCAACACAGGAGCACCGCAGGGGACTGTGCTTTCTCCGGTCCTGTTCAGCCTATATACATCTGACTTCCAATACAACTCGGAGTCCTGCCACGTGCAAAAGTTCGCTGACGACACTGCAATCGTGGGCTGCATCAGGAGTGGGCAGGAGGAGGAGGAGTATAGGGACCTAATCAAGGACTTTGTTAAATGGTGCGACTCAAACCACCTACACCTGAACACCAGCAAAACCAAGGAGCTGGTGTTGGATTTTAGGAGGCCCAGGCCCCTCATGGACCCCGTGATCATCAGAGGTGATTGTGTTCAGAGGATGCAGACCTATAATACCTGGGAGTGCAGCTGGATGATAAATTGGACTGGACTGCCAATATTGATGCTCTGTTTAAGAAAGGACAGATCCGAATATACTTCCTTAGAAGGCTGGTGTCCTTCAACATCTGCAATAAGATGCTACAGGTGTTCTATCAAACGGTTGTGGTGAGCGCCCTCTTCTATGCAGTGGTGTGCTGGGGAGGCAGCATAAAGAAGAGAGCCGCCTCACGCCTGGACAAACTGGTGAGGAAGGCAGGCTCTATTGTAGGCATGGAGCTGGACAGTTTGACATCTGTGGCAGAGTGACAGGCGCTGAGCAGGCTCCTGTCAATCATGGAGAATCCACTGCATCCACTAAACAGTATCATCTCCAAACAGAGGAGCAGCTTCAGCGACAGACTGCTGTCACTTTCCTGCTCCACTGACAGACTGAGGAGATCGTTCTTCCTCCACACTATGCGACTCTTCAATACCACCCACGGGGGTAAACGTTAACATTATTCAAATTTATTGTCTGTCTGTATACCTGTATTGTTATCACTTTTTAATGTAATATTTTCTTTATCAGTATGCTGCTGCTGGAGTTTGTGTATTTCTCCTTGGGATGAATAAAGTATATCTCTATCTATCTAGTAAAAGGATAGGTCAAGCATGAGGTGAACGGTGAACTGTGACAGGAATAGTAAGTGGATATTAAACATAGAAACGTTTTTCTGAGCTCTTCACATGTAAGGAACGGGTAACCTCCCAGCATTAACATGTACTTCAAAGGAGGTAATGAGTAATTTGAAAATTAGGGAGAAGTAGTGCTCAGATTACAAAGGCTGAAATCAAACAAATCATCAAAACCAGAAAATATTTATCATTGAGTGTTTAAGGAAGTTAGAGTACATATAAAAACCCTTGAGACATATTTTTAGGAAGTCATTGCCCATTTGGGAAATTTCGAAGGACTGGAAAATGGCAAAAATTATACAAGTATATAGTCAGAAAACGGAGACAGTGTTTTACTAACATGCTGGATTTTATGAGGAAGCAACAAATGGATATCACCAGAGTAGTGCATATGATATTATTTATCTTGAGTTTCAGAAAGCATTTGATATTTGAGAGATTGGGCATCAAACTAAAAGACTTGGAAGTTCAGGGCGTAGTGTGTAGATGGGCACTGAATAGGCTAAAACACAGAAAGCAGAGGGTTATGGTGCAAAGAACCTTATCAGAATTGGGTGAAGTTAAGAGTGGTGTCCCTCAGAAGTCAGTGCCAGGGCCACTGCTTTTTTTAATATGTATACTATAATTGATTTGGCTATGAATATAAATAGCAAGTTGGTTAAGTTTGCAGACAATACCCAGCCAGGAGGATTGTCAGATAATCTAGAATCAGTTGAATCATTACAGAAAGACAGCATATAGGCTTTGGCAGGTTTGTGATAGATGACATTTATTGTAAGTAGTTAGATACACAGTGGAAGGTGCTGAAAATTGAAAGTACACCTATGAGAAGGATTTAGGAGTTATAGTGGGTCGTCGCTATCAACTTCCAGATAGTGTTCAGAAGCCATTATGAAGGATTACAGAATGTTAGGTATAAGTCAAAGGAGGTTATGCTCAAAGTTTATAACACACTGGTGAGGCCTCATCTGGAGTACTATGTACAGTTTTGGTCTCCAGGTTAAAACAAATACATAGAAGCACTTGAAAAAAGTGCAGAGAATAATTAGTAAATTACTACTGTGTGACTTGCTTTTTAAGATTCAGAAATGTTAATTGCTTTTTTTTTTTTCTTTTTCTTAACCAGTGTTCCGGCCAGTGTTGGAAATGTGAACGTGAGCAGGTGTGGGTATAGCAGGTCTGCAGCCTTAGAAAAAGTTTCCATTTAAATAATGAATAATTGGATGTGCTTGCACTGGGGAGTGGAGCAGGTGCGCGCGTTCCATGGAGAAGATGGCTCATCCCCAGGATTGTGTGAGGCAGTCAGCCGTCCATGCGTTTCCTTGCTGGCACATGCAAAAGGTCTGATTGTCTCATTATTAGCCCAGGGCAAGCAACAGGCGATTTCACCTGCAACCACTCCCCATCATGTAAAAGGGGAGTTATACCACAGCAGGTTAGAAGGATTGGGAAAAAGATGTGGTCAGCTAAACATATTATAGCTTATTATACTAGGTGATCAGTAAAACTAAAGACAAATGCCCTAACTAAATTGTAGTTGAAGTCCCAGAAACAAAATTGCCCTGAAGTTCTCATATATTTCTTCTTCTGGCTGCCCCTGTTAGGGTTGCCACAGAGGATCATCTTCTTCCATAAGTTCTCATATATTTATAATCGTGGAAGTAAATGGTACTGCTCTTATACCATCACAATGATGTTACTCACTGCACAAATCCTGTTATCTTTGCTTAGCTACTTTAAACAAAACATTTCACAGAATGGTGACATCCACAAAATATTGTGCTGTGGAAGGATAAAACAAATTTTTAAACTTAATTAAACTATCTCAAATGTGACTGAAAACAGATTAAACAAATTCTCCCTGGTGTAGATACATTTTGAACATGCCTTTAACACAGACTGAATGCTCAGGAAAAAAAATTATAAAATAACTGAATTTTAATAATCCAAAACCAAATAATAGTTACACTTGAAGTGAGTTAATAGATGGCCAGCTAAGTTTTTTCTGGAGTAACACCATTTTTTGCTCCAGAGATATTTTTTTGTAGAGGTTGTGAACTGCCAGGGGGTGCACTTACCTCCCTAACCCGACACAGATGGATGCTAGACACAAGTGCAAGCACACACACACACAAATTTTATAATTCTTTTTCCCTGTAGGAAACGCCTTCATTGTTTCGTGAACACTTGAGGTACAATTGGTTACATTTCTTTCTTCCAATTGGAGCGCAGGCAGGTGAAGTGACTTCTTACTTATGGTCGCACAGTGTCAGTAGCAGGATTTTAACCCATAGTTTTAACTTCTACACCACACTTCAGTACAGTAATCCCTCCTCCATCGCGGGGGTTGCGTTCCAGAGCCACCTGCGAAATAAGAAAATCCGCGAAGTAGAAACCATATGTTTATATGGTTATTTTTATATTGTCATGCTTGGGTCACAGATTTGCGCAGAAACACAGGAGGTTGTAGAGAGACAGTAACGTTATTCAAACACTGCAAACAAACATTTGTCTCTTTTTCAAAAGTTTAAACTGTGCTCCATGACAAGACAGAGATGACAGTTCCGTCTCACAATTAAAAGAATGCAAACATATTTTCCTCTTCAAAGGAGTGCCCGTCAGGAGCAGAGTCTGTCAGAAAGACAGAGGAAAGCAAACAAATCAATAGGGCTGTTTGCTTTTAAGTATGCGAAGCACCGCGGCACAAAGCTGTTGAAGGCGGCAGCTCACACCCCCTCCGTCAGGAGCAGACAAAGTGAGACAGAGTTTGTTTTTCAATCAAAAATCAATACGTTCCCTTCGAGCTTTTAAGTATGCGAAGCTCCGTGCAGCATGTCGTTTCAGGAAGCAGCTGCACAAAAGATCACAACGTGAAGATAATCTTTCAGCATTTTTAGACGAGCGTTCCGTATCGTCTAGGTGTGCGAACAGCCCCCCATGCTCAATCCCCCTACGTCAGGATCAGAGAAAGTCAGCGCAAAAAGAAAGAGAAAAGTAAGCGGGTAGCTTCTCAGCCATCTACCAATAGCGTCCCTTGTATGAAATCAACTGGGCAAACCAACTGAGGAAGCATGTACCAGAAATTAAAAGACCCATTGTCCGCAGAAACCCGCGAAGCAGCGAAAAATCCGCGATATATATTTAAATATGCTTACATATAAAATCCGCGATGGAGTGAAGCCGCGAAAGGCGAAGCGCGATATAGCGAGGGATCACTGTACATTCTTTAAACTGATATTTTATTTCTTAATTTTAATGATTTAAATTAAGTCATTTAAATGTCGAGCAGTTAACTAATCCAAATCCTCATTTTAATAATTAGACCCATATAATGTAAGTCCTGTTTAATGTTGGACTTTTTGGAGATTGGCTTTGATGAGCCATTCTTTCTTGAAGGCTACATTGCAGAAGATGTCCGTTGATCTAGCATGGAGAGCTTAGGATTGCTGAATTTGAGGAGGAGGAGGTAGCTAGCCTGCATCACTGTAGAGAATTGGTGGACCTGGCCTAGGTGTCCTTAAGGAAGACAATGTGTACTTCTAAGGTGGTGTGGAAAGGTATCTCCAGACCAGAGACGTAGAAATATGTGGGTCACATTAACACATAGGTGCAAGGGAAAGAGTGCATACTGTCCAAAGACACCAACCCCAGAATTGGAAATGTCAGACCATTTTCAGGACCATTAGGAGCTGTATGGTGAGCCCAAACAGATCATTTGAAAAACCAGTCCCCACAAAGTGAGAGTTTGTAATAGAGGGAGATTGTTAGGGGAATTAAGACAGGTTTGCTCCTGAGACAAAGAGTTTGTTACAGTATGTTGCCTTGCAGATGCACTAATGGGAGACCTCACTGGAAGTGTGGAAAAGCTCATTGCTTTATTTGTCCCCATTGAGAAATGAAATAAATAAATACATAAATGGTTAGATACAATACAGTACAGTTTATTTTTGTATAGCCCAAACTCACACAGGAAGTGCTGCAATGGGCTTTAACAGGCCCTGCCTCTTGACAGCCCCCCAGCCTTGACTCTCTAAGAAGACAAGGAAAAACTCCCCAAAAAAAAAAACCTTGTTAGGAAAAAATGGAAGAAACCTTGGGAAAGGCAGTTCTAAGAGAGACCCCTTTCCAGGTAGGTTGGGCGTGCAGTGGGTGTCAAAAGATACATAAATAAATATACACACGGTTTGGTCTGAACAAACACCAGAATGACTATAAAGCAAGAAAATTAAAAAGAAAAAAAATGTTACTGATCTTGCCCTTTTAATTAGGCTAATGAGTTGATGGGCCTCTCATGAAGTGATGTTACCAGTCCAGCACATCACAGCATGGCTATCACAAAGTTATAGAAGACGTGAAGAATGTCACTTCCTACATTAAAGGAGCTCAGTCTCCTAAGGAAAAAGAGCCTGCTCTGCCTTTTCTTCCTCTGTGTTCTGAGACCAACTTGTCATTAATGTGGACCCCCAAGTACTTGTAGGAGTAGATAACCTCTACATCCACTCCTTGAATAGTGACTTCACATAGAGGCTTTTTGTGCAGAGAAAGTCAATAACCAGTTTCTTGATATTGCTTGTGTTAATATGCAGACAATTCTCTTTGCACTAAGAAGCAAACTTCTCCATCTCAATCCTATTCTCTGTGTCAGCCTCTTTTTCAGTACACACCGTTAAGTGCAGAATCACCTGAGAATTTCTGTAATTGGCATAACCTGGTGTTAACATTTGTTGTTGGAGGTGTGTAGAGCAAAGAGAAAAGGAGACCAAACTGTTTCTTGTGGTGCTCCAGTGTTGTTCACGTCCATATCAGAAACACAGTCCTTGAGTCTCACAAACTGCAATCTGCCTGACAGATAATCCATTTTCCAGGTCACCATAGGCTCATCCACCTGCATATCTCCAAGTTTACCCCTTAACAGGGAGGGCTGGGTGGTACTGAAGGCATTGGAGAAATCAGAAAACATAATCCTCACAGTGCTGCCAGCTTTGTCCAGACGGGAATAAGCCTTGTGGAGCAGATAGGTAGTTGCATCCTCCTTCTCCAATTTTGTCTAATAGGCAAACTTCAGTTGGTTCAGGTGATCTACCACAACAGGACTCATTTAGTCCAGGACCAGTCTCTCAGAGTTCTTCATGATGTAAGACATAAGTGCCACTGGTATGTAGTCATTTGGTGAAGAGGCAGCGGCCTTATTTGGAACAGCAACAGTGCAGGATGTTTTCCACAGCAGTGGCAATTTTTGAAGCCTTCGATACAAACTGAACAGGTGACAGAGAATACCACAATGTTGGTCAGCACAGGTCTTAAGAACTTGAGGACTGATTCCATCTGGTCCTGCAGCTTTTCCTGTGTGTAACTTCTTCAGTTGTCTCCTTACTTGGTCTTCATTTATGGAAAGTCCACACTGGTGGTCAGAGGTGAACTTGTCACTTGCCATTCCAGTTGACCTGGTAGGAATTGTTGATATATTGGGATGGTGTGGAGAGACTGGTCATTGGAAGAAGGTGGCAGTGGGAGGGAAAATCTATTAAAATTTTTTAGCTTTGTCCACATCCGTTTCTACTACCGGAGCCCTAGATTGCTCAAGTTCCGTAACTATACCAAGACCATTACAGACAACCTTCATGTGAGTTTCTTTTCTTCACACAATTTTATCTTTACCAAAAGCTGTATGACCTTCAGAGCTTCTTTTGTCACTGGATTAGAATGCTTTCGTTTTTAGTACAGGCCAGGTTCATACATTAACAGGAAGGGCCAAACAGAAATGAAGCAGCAAATACTGTACGCATAGTTACTTAATTTCTAACCAAAATTTAAGTGCCAAAATAAAAAAAAAATGTAATATAGTAAATGGGCTTATTTTAATGCTGGAAGCATCAAAAATAAAATAAATGAGTTGGACTTGTAGTAACAGAGCAGATTTATGATATTATAGCAGTAAGAGAAAGCTGTGTAAATAAGAAAGGTGGGTATGAGTATAACATAGATGATTACACATTTTTAGGAAGAATAGACAAAAAATAAAATAGAGGTTACCATTTTGTGAAACAAAATTCAAATTCCTCAATTGGAAAATGGGCCACATCTTAGAGAGGACATCTGGAGCTGAAAAGCAGCACCATGTGTCTACATCTGACATTCTCTTTGACTTTCTCTGTTGTAATTGACCATGAACCCCCAGAAGTTTATTTTCTCCTGGGATGCTTCTGACTGGAGTTTTTGTTTTCCTGTCCTCCACTGTGAAATATACTGTATAATTCAACAGTTAATTAGTGGACGGATATTATTGGGTTTCATTTATGTTAATCAGTTTCAAACTACTTTACTTTTCTGTTAAAACAAATCTGAATCTTTATGTGCACCAATTATGTAAAACATAATTTTGCAAAATGTGTAAGTTGTTCTACCCATGCACTAAGTAAAGAGCATTATTCAAAAATTGAATTGAAGTATATGGTGATTTTTGCATTGCCCTGTAAGAGTAAATGAGCATGACTTTGTGTTTTGCACCTCATACAGATGGGGTAGCCTTCTGCAACATTTAAGCATGTATTAGACAAAGGGAGGTGTGCATGAGTTGAACTGTTGTTTCAGCAAAACTCAATTGCAATGTAAATACAGTAATCCCTCCTCGATCGTGGGGGTTGCGTTCCAGAACCCCCCGCGAAAAGTGAAAATCCGCCAAGTAGAAACCATATGTTTATATGGTTATTTTTATATTGTCATGCTTGGGTCACAGATTTGCACAGAAACACAGGAAGTTGTAGAGAGACAGGAACTTTATTCAAACACTGCAAACAAACATTTGTCTCTTTTTCAAAAGTTTAAACTGTGCTCCATGACAAGACAGAGATGACAGTTCCGTCTCACAATTAAAAGAATGCAAACATATCTTCCTCTTCAAAGGAGTGCGTGTAAGGAGCAGAGAATGTCAGAGAGAGAGAGAAAAGCAAACAAATCAATAGGGCTGTTTGGCTTTTAAGTATGCGAAGCACCGCCGTATAAAGCAGTTGCAATGAAGGCAGCAGCTCACACTCCCTCCGTCAGGAGCAGAGAATGTCAGAGAGAGAGAGAGAGAGACAGATAAAAACAAACAATCAAAATCAATACGTGCCCTTCGAGCTTTTAAGTATGTGAAGCACCATGCAGCATGTCGCTTCACGAAGCAGCTGCACAGAAGGGAGCAACGTGAAGGTAATCTTTCAGCATTTTTAGACGAGCGTCCGTATCGTCTAGGTGTGCGAACAGCCCCCCTGCTCACACCCCCTCCGTCAGGAGCAGAGAATGTCAGAGGAAGAGAGAGAGAGAGAAAGTAAGTTGGGTAGCTGCTCAGCCATCTGCCAATAGCGTCCCTTGTATGAAATCATCTGGGCAAACCAACTGAGGAAGCATGTACCAGAAATTAAAAGACCCATTGTCCACAGAAATCCGCGATATATATTTAAATATACTTACATATAAAATCCGAGATAGAGTGAAGCCGCGAAAGGCGAAGCGCAATATAGCGAGGGATTACTGTATCTGTCAGGAGTTTTTCTATACTACTTTATAAGTGCCTTTTCTTTTTCTTTTTATCTGAAGGTATGCTGTGTTGAGTTTGACAGAAAAGATATCAGCATGAATAAGCTTGTTGCTACATCACTGGAAGGCAAATTTCACGTGTTTGACATGAGGACCCAACACCCATCCAAGGGCTTTGCATCAGTTTCTGAAAAGGTAATAGAAATACAGTATTGATTCTTGTCTTTTAAGTTTAATAGTGTTATTTATGTAAAAATATTTTTGGCCATAGTTCAATATCATTTATATCTATGTGACAAACTACTGCCAACAATGTATCTGTTATATATGGTTGTTTATATTACAGATCACATTTTAATGAAGATTTGCTAGTAGCGTTTTGACAAAAAAATATATATTTGTCATGTCTTTTTTTTTTTTTTTTTTTTTTTTAATCAGGCTCATAAATCTACTATCTGGCAGGTGCGCCACTTACCACAAAATCGAGACATATTTATAACAGCTGGTGGATCAGGCAGCCTAAATCTTTGGAAATAGTAAGTTCATTTTCAGTAAAGGATGGTAGCTTTGCTTAATTACTGTATTTAAGATGTGCTGTCTTTCTGCCTTCAGAATTGAAAATATGAGATTTATTTTACCATATATTATTAGACAACATAATCTTATCTGCGGTGGGCTGGCGCCCTGCCCGCGGATTTGTTCCTGCCTTGCGCACTGTGTTGTCTGGGATTGGCTCTAACAGACCCCTGTGACCCTGTGTTATTATATAGTGGTTGGACAGTGGATGGATGGATGTAACATTATAGTATTCTATCCGTGGCAATCTTATTTGCAGTCTAGCATGCAAAATACACTAAAATTCAATGCACATTCATGTACATTTAATTTTGGGACATGATTTCGCTGTTTTTTTTATAATGAAACACACTACAGTAATCCCTCCTCCATCGCGGGGGTTGCGTTCCAGAGCCACCCGCGAAATAGGAAAATCCGCGAAGTAGAAACCATATGTTTATATGGTTATTTTTAGAATGTCATGCTTGGGTCACAGATTTGCGCAGAAACACAGGAGGTTGTAGAGAGACAGGAACGTTATTCAAACACTGCAAACAAACATTTGTCTCTTTTTCAAAAGTTTAAACTGTGCTCCATGACAAGACAGAGATGACAGTTCTGTCTCACAATTAAAAGAATGCAAACATATCTTCCTTTTCAAAGGAGTGCAAAGCAAGCAGTCAAAAAAAAAATCAATACGGCTTTTTGGCTTTTAAGTATGCGAAGCACCGCCGGTACAAAGCTGTTGAAGGCGGCAGCTCACACCCCCTCAGGAAGAGAGAGAGAGAGAGAGATAGAGAGAGATAGCGAGAGACAGATAAAAAAAATCAATACGTGCCCTTTGAGCTTTTAAGTATGCGAAGCTCCGTGCAGCATGTCCTTCAGGAAGCAGCTGCACACAGCCCCCCTGCTCACACACCCCTACGTCAGCGCAAGAGAGAGAGAGAGAGAGAGAGAGAGAAAGTAAGCTGGATAGCTTCTCAGCCATCTGCCAATAGCGTCCCTTGTATGAAATCAACTGGGCAAACCAACTGAGGAAGCATGTACCAGAAATTAAAAGACCTATTGTCCTCAGAAACCCGCGAAGCAGCGAAAAATCCGCGATATATATTTAAATATGCTTACATATAAAATCCGCGATGGAGTGAAGCCGCGAAAGGCGAAGCGCGATATAGCGAGGGATCACTGTACATTTCTTTCCATGACCACTCTTTACTTGTGCCAAAGCTAAATGAATTCAAATTCACATTGAAATAAGCATCAACCATCAACCAAGTATTCTGATCATGCCTGTCTGTATGGTCTCAAACAGCATCTAAATATGCATTGTTTAAAATAAGTAAATATTGTAAAAGGCACCAAGATGGGAGAGAAACGGAGACACCACACAGGATATGGAATTTGAGTGCTTAGACAAATTGTCCTTTTGGTTTGTCAAAAGAAGCAAATTACTTCCATCTTCCCAAGTACCCTCCTTACACTGGTTGTAGTCCTAAGCCATTCTGCAGGATGCCCATCTCCTAGAAAGTGCTCTCTAAAAAGCTGTGGAGCACATGGAATGCTTCTAGGGAGTTTCTTTGTCAACCCACCAGCTCTATGTTCCTACCA
Organism: Erpetoichthys calabaricus; assembly: GCF_900747795.2. Taxonomy (NCBI): domain Eukaryota; kingdom Metazoa; phylum Chordata; class Cladistia; order Polypteriformes; family Polypteridae; genus Erpetoichthys; species Erpetoichthys calabaricus. The sequence continues at coordinate 39,584,454 of NC_041408.2, forward strand.
GCTGACTTACCCTGTGTGAGACTTGCCCGGACACCACCAGTCGGAGACCACATCTTTATACAAAATACACGTTTATTCACAGTCCTGCTTAAGACACAACACTTTCCAGCACAGCACACTGTGCTTCTTGCACCAATCACCTTAAACTCGGGCCTCTTTCTCACTGTCCGTGGGCCACCTGTCCTCTCTCTCCAGGAGCTTCGTCCTGCTCCTGCTCCCAACTCCAGCTCTCCAATTGGAGGAAGGCGGCCCCTTTTATCTTTACCCGGATGAGCTCCAGGTGCTCTGCCTGACGTCACTTCCTGGTGTGGCGGAAGCGTCAGGAGAGCACCCGGAAGCATTCCGGGTGTCCCTGGAAGGATCAACATCCATGGGTGTGGTGGAAGTAAATATGTCCCGGGCTCCATGAGGTTCGGGGCACCCCCTGGCAGTGGATACTGGCCCCAACGGGCTTGATCCTCCCTGCTCCCCTTCCGTGGGCCTCTTCTAATCCAGGGTGGTTGCCCCCTCGTGGCCCGGAGGACAAATACGCCACACCCCGGTCCCTCCAGGCGTCCCGGCCGGGTCTGACCCTCAGCCTTGTACACCTGCTACTACATTTTTTGCCAAAAAAAAAACACATAGGAGATGTGAGAAACCTCTTTCACCTTATAGCCAGTATGTCAGAAATAAGAAGAGATCTCTATAAATTATGTATTTAAGTAACTTTCACTTTAGCTGTTATGATCCGGACATGGTGATAGACTGTGTATACATATATACACACACATTATATATCTATACTAATAAAAGGCAAAGCCCTCACTGACTGACTAACTCACTCACTCACTCACTCACTCTCTCATCACTAATTCTCCAACTTCCCGTGTAGGTAGAAGGCTGAAATTTGGCAGGCTCATTCCTTACAGCTTACTTACAAAAGTTAGGCAGGTTTCATTTCGAAATTCTACGTGTAATGGTCATAACTGGAACCTGTTTTTTGTCCATATACTCTAATGGAGGAGGCGGAGTCACGTATCGCGTCATCACGCCTCCTACGTAATCACGTGAACTGAAAACAAGGAAGAGATTTACAGCACGAGTCAAATGCAGGAACGAAGGTAAATGACATTAATTGTTGAGTGTCTTTTAATACTGTGTAAGCATACATATTAACACATGTGCAATTAAACGTGTGCATTTACGGGGTGATTTCTCAGGCTTAAAAGCTCGCCTTTTATCAAACGCGGGAACAAAGGTAAATGACGTTAATTGTTGAGTGTCTTTTAATACTGTGTAAGCATACATATTAACACATGTGCAATTAAACGTGTGCATTTACGGGGTGATTTCTCAGGCTTAAAAGCTCGCCTTTTATTAAAAAGGTAAATGCAAACTGTTTTCATTCTGAAGGGCACAAACCACGTTAGATTTCATGCTCAAGAGTAAGCTCAGCACACAGCTTGGTCATATTACAACCGGAGGGGCAAACTGACAACGTGGTATACAAAGAGATCCTTAACAAATAATTATTGATTCATTTTCCCTCAGTTTAAAAAGGTTTACTTTTCTTCTTAATAAAAATTTTAAAGCCGCGGGTATTTTGATATATATCAAAATATATCGCGTCATCACGCCTCCCACGTAAGCACGTGAACTGACCCGCTGCCGTTTGCAATGCCATATTCGCGAGATACAAGTTTAATGAGAAGACACAAGGTATAAACGACAGTTTGGATCACTTTGTAACAGAGTTAAAATTGCTGTAGCGAGAAACTTTTAACTGCCGGGTCTTAGCTAACATTAAATAAACCCGTGGACATCGCAACATCACACAAGAGAGCGGCTCACGTGAAGTGACTGAACGCAGCAGGAGTGATCACTTCGATGAATCAAACCTGTTCAAAAAACACATTACACAATTGATAAGGTACGAAAACAATATGAAATCGATTGTGGATTTGCGTACAGCCACTGAAACTTTGTGACGGCACTAGACTTCAGGTCACGTGTCTGCAAAAGAACCTCATTGAGGCAACTCTCATTTTTTCATCTGACCATATGACATTCTCCCAATCCTCTTCTGGATCATCCAGATGCTCTCTTGCAAACTTCAGACGGGCCTGCACATGTACTGGCTTAAGCAGGGGAACACGTCTGGCACTGCAGGATTTGAGTCCCTGGTGGCGTAGTGTGTTACTGATGGTAGCCTTTGTTACTTTGGTCCCAGCTCTCTGCAGGTCATTCAGTAGGTCCCTCCCGTGTGGTTCTGGGATTTCTGCTCACCATTCTTGTGATCATTTTGACCTCACGGGGTGAGATCTTGCATGGAGCCCCAGATCGAGGGAGATTATCAGTGGTCTTGTATGTCTTCCATTTTCTAATAATTGCTCCCACAGTTGATTTCTTCACACCAAGCTGCTTACCTATTGCAGATTCAGTCTTCCCAGCCTGGTGCAGGTCTACAATTTTGTTTCTGGTGTCCTTTGACAGCTCTTTGGTCTTGGCCATAGTGGAGTTTGGAGTGTGACTGTTTGAGGTTGTGGACAGGTGTCTTTTATATTGATAACGAGTTCAAACAGGTGCCATTAATACAGATAATGAGTGGAGGACAGAGGAGCCTCTTACAGAAGAAGTTACAGGTCTGTGAGAGCCAGAAATCTTGCTTGTTTGTAGGTGACCAAATACTTATTTTCCACCATAACTTGCAAATAAATTCTTTAAAAATCAGACAATGTGATTTTCTGGATTTTTTTTCTCATTTTGTCTCTCATAGTTGAGGTATACCTATGATGAAAATTACAGGCCTCTCTCATCTTTTTAAGTGGGAGTACTTGCACAATTGGTGGCTGCCTAAATACTTTTTTGCCCCACTTTTATATATATATATATATATATATATATATATATATATATATAAAATTAAAGACTGTTCATTTCTTTGTAAATGAGCAAACTTTCAAAATCAGCAGGGGATCAAATACTTATTTCCCCCCACTGTATTTAAATAGTACGTTGAAGAATGTAATGCTATCACAAAGTTATAAGTTTATTGAAATCTTAGAAACAGCAAAATACAGGCTGTTTAACAGGAATCCTGAAATAAATGATGCATATAAAACTGATAAGTTTGATTTCTCATAGGAAGCTTTTAAGTTGGAACAAATGTAAAGGAAAGGAGGGACATATTTGGAAAGTTAAAGCACCATGAGTGGAGAAATCTCATTCAATGTTTCTTTTATTAAAATACATATATTATTGATGTGAATAATATTTTGCCTTTTTCTGTAATACAATATAAAATATATAAATACTAGCAGTAATAGCAGCTTTGAAATACTGGTATATCCATCAAGTTATATAAATATTATATAAATATCAAATAGTTATAAATATCAAAATACTATGCCGGGCTTGTTCTTTAACTCTTTCAGGGCTGATGTCGACTTTTGTCAAAAGGAGGAGTTGACGATAGTAATCAACTGTAAACTGTGACAAAACCAACCGTTACGTTTTAGTTGGACTTTCGTTGCTAGAAGAAAAGTTAGATTCATTGGTCTGACCGAGATTCCCTTTGCTGTCGGGAGTAGCAAGACGCACACAGTGGCAAAAATGGCACTGACATCTAGCGAGAGATCAAAGCGAATGCGTAAAGCAAAATACTCTGTGGACGATGTTTTGCCTATTATCTCTGAAGTGGACTATGACTTGTCGGACTCAGTTTTTGATACAAGTGATTGAAAACGAATGTGAGGTTCCAGGTTCAGCTAATCGGACCCCAGCTCATCGTAGTACTGACAATGTTCGCCAAGGAGGATTGTCACATAACAATGACAAGAGGTAGAAACCAAATTGTAATGCACTGCGACCATGACCGCTGCTGCAGTCCCAGCCACACATTCTTGGCAAACTGGCAACCACAGCATGCAGCAACAGATGTTTTGTGTTGATTTCTGAGTGAAACCATTGTTTTTTGGAAAAAATATTCAGCCCTCGAAGAGTTAAAGTGTGGTGGAGAATGGGATTCACCCCAAGGAACAACAAATGGGGAGTTTATAATCTTGGGGATATTTCAGCATAGAATTTATAAAGAATGCATGAATTACTTGATTTGTCTTAGCACATGCACATTTTATATTTATTATCTGACATTTCCTTTCCAGTATCAAATACATACCACTTAAAAACAATACTAAAAATAAAAATCAAAACATTATAATAGGTGCACTGTTGCATTAGTGAATTCCAAGAAAATTAGGATTTTTACATTTAAACAAACTCTAAAGCTGTTTTTGTAACAACATGTTTTTAAAGTCTGGTTTGTCAGAGAACTACTCTATTATGTTTGTAACATTTGCTATTGTAAACTTTGTGTTTCCTTCCTTTGTAATATTTTTAAACAGCTGCAGAGTAATTATTATCAGATGCATCAAATTAATTCAAATTTTAAATTTCACAAACTCCTGAGAATTAAATTTTTAAAAATGTGTCTCTTTTTTATGTTTGCCCTTACTTTAATGTTTTTGTCCAAAAACAAACTTGACAGCTTTATTAATCTTTTTTTGAGGACTCCTGTACAATAGACTATTTTGCTATTTTCAAGGTTTCCTACATGACTGTGTACAAATACAGAATTAGAAAATTACTTGGGCTCTCGTTACCTCAATCAATCAATCAACTTTATTTAAAATGCAAAATCACCATGCAGCATGGTCCCAATACACTGTACAAATTAGAAGAATACAGTAATCCCTCACTTATCGTGGGAGATAGGTTCCAAGGCCGACCGCGGAAATTCAGTTATCGCGAAGTAGGGACACCATATTTATTTATTTATTTAACGTGTATTTGGACGTTTTTAGACCCTCCCTGTATTGTTTACAACCCACCCTTTACTCTATTAATAACAGGGACAACTGCTAAGCAATATGAAATCGGTAGATAAGTTTACACTTACTGTATAGCGAAGCACACGCAGCTATATATGATGTGATGATGGTGATGAATATGCTGCGCAGTAAAAATGATGACGATTGAAGGTGATAATCCCCTGAATGCAGTATGAAATGTATGAAATCAACTGGGCAAACCAACTGAGGAAGCAAATACCAGAAGTAAAAAGACGCATTGTCTGCAGAAACCCGGGAAGCAGCGAAAAATCCGCGTTATATATTTAGATATGCTTACATATAAAATCCGCAAAGTCGTGAATCCGCGAAAAGTGAACCGCGAAGTAGCGAGGGATTACTGTACATGAAACATGGTATAAAATCTATATATATAATTCACTAAGTCCATGGCAAGCAAGACACACGCAAGTCAGAGCTCCGCCCACCAACTCTAAGACCATGGGATACGACGACAACTCACAGAGCCACGCCCACCAACTCGGACGCAACAACTCGCCAATCACCGCGTCACTCGGGTTCGTCTCTGCTACAGTCCATATTCACCTCTGAGCCACGTTGACTTTTCATTATTCTTTTCGGTTACGACGCACAACTGCATCCACCATCACAAACTGTTTTATAGGCTGCATACAGCGATTTGCATCCGCGACAAACATGCCTCTTCTTAGATGGTCTGCATACAGCGATACGCATCTACGACAAACATGCCTCTTCTTACATGGTCCTGCAGGAACACGGAAAACGTCTGACTACAAAATTTCATACCATCTCCTATATATATATAATCCACTAAGCAGCCGAACAGGGCTCACAAGAAGCAGCACGCAAGACAGACCGTGTGATACGAACGACAGAGCCACGCACGCCAACTCACAGAGCCCCGCCCTCCAACTCTAATATCATGGGATCCTTAAAAGAAATGTGAAAGTTTAAAAAACACAACAATAGAAAAACACCAACTCTAAGATCATGGGATCCTTAAAACAATCCTTTAAAACTGAGGTTAAAACATATTGCAGGAAGCAGTCTTTAAAAACCAATTAAAAAACACAACAATAGAAAAACACCAACTCTTAAGATCATGGGATCCTTAAAACAATCCTTTAAAACTGAGGTTAAAACACATTGCAGGAAGCAGTCTTTAAAAACCAATACGCCCAGTGCCTCTTTTTCATTAGCGTCTCACCTGCTTCACCGATGCGGGCCCTGCAATAGGCGAGACGCTCTCTCAGCAGCTGACCTTCTCTGTGCCTGACTCCACTACTGCCAGTCGCCTGACCGATCCTTGGCTCCGGTCGGCTCCCCCTGACAGTGGCTTGGGATTCCCCAACGAACAAGGCTCTCACGTTGGGGACACCACATCCCAAGTCCCGACTCCCGTGGAGAGTCTCCTACCTTCCAGTCACTCCCGCTCTCCGAAGTAATCTCAGCGGAAGCGACCACAACTACTTCTCCCCCAGGTGTCGGCCAAACACCCAGGCTGTCTGCTCAGCTGCCGCGAGCCTGCTCTCGCTCGCTCTAACGTACCGGCTTTCTCTCTCTTCTCACTCGCTCGCACACTGCACAGGTGAGAAACGCCCGCAGCACGACTCCACCCGGAAACCGTTTCAGCCACACTTCCACGCCCCTCGCTACGCTGTGAGCACGGTGATTATTTAAAAATGGCCTTTTGAAGGGGGGCTGTGGACCCGCTATACCACAGGAACACCTGTGACATTGCCTTCACATTGTTTTCCTTTTATTTCTGATCCCGTCAAGCAGATCAGACACCCAGGCAAACAACACTGAATAATCAATGGCTGCAACTACTTTGCCCGCCCCCAACTCCTCACCTGAGTCGGTTTCATCTGAGTTCAGCAGTGTTTCCCAAACTCGGTCCTGGTGAACCCCTGTGGCTGCAGGGTTTTGTTCCAACCGGATTCCTAATCATTGACAATGCCTTTCATTTAGCGTTTTTTTTTTTTTTTTCTTTTATTCGACATTCAGAAAAGCAAAGCAGCGTGGTTTTTACATTTATAAGACATTTAGAAATATTTCTGCTTTTGCTATAGATTTAAATGCTTAACTCTCTTTTGTTGATTTCATTATACTTTGCCCTTTCTCTGTGCAGTTTTTCCCTCTTCATTGTATCTTAATAATGACAATATACTGTATATTGTTCCCTAAACACAGAACTTGGGAAATATCAGTTCACTTAATTAGCCCAGGAGTTCAATATTAAAAACAGAAGCTGGTTGGAACAAAAACCTGCAGGCACAGGGGTTCACCAGGACCGAGTTTGGGAAACACTGGTGTACAGTCCACATGCACCTGTGAGTCACGTTGACTGTTCATTTTCCAAACACATCCTGAGTCGCTTTGGTCTGTGCTACGGTCCACATGCACCTCTGAGCCACATTGACTGTTCATTTTAGTTCCGACCATACACAATGCCGACTGGCGATCCGGCTGCGTTATTCCCATGACCCGCCAGGCAGCCAACCGGGTAACCAAAGACTTTGGGTTCCGGGGGGAGTATGGTTGCAAAGCTGAAACTGAAAGGAATTGATGGAAGGGCTTAATTTGACTCAAGACGGGAAACCTCACCCGGCCCGAACGTGGCTCACAGGTGCATGCGACTGCGGCAGTGTGTGGAAAATGAACAGTCAACGTGACTCACAAGTGCATGTGGACTGTACACAGACGAAAGAAATTCAGGTGAGGTGTTGGGGACAGACACATGAGCAGGCTATGCGTACTGAACGATGACTAAGAGATGACTTAAGAAATCGGCAGACTAGAATGGCGGGGGCGGAATGGGCGTCAGACGATCGAACTTGCCTATCTAGAGGATGTAAATGTCCTAACACGGGTTCCGTAGGTGAACCTGTTGGACGGTTAGGACCCGAAACCTCTCTGGCCTGCTTCCCCGCCTTCTCTCCAGAGTTCCATCTCTGCATTCATTTACAGTCGTATCCTCAAACCCACCCCATTTGGACAACTGTGTCTTTCAGGAAGTGTTAACCCATCAATACATAATTATGCAGCGTATGCTACGCCACGGGTTGGCTAGTTAGCAAATAAAACAAATTAAAATAAAACAACATCAATGTTAAAGAAATAATAACTAATAAAACTGGAATAAAATAACATTGAAACATTAAAAGTTAAGATATGTCAACAAAGGAATAATATAATAAGGGACATTTCAAGGATGACAGACCTGATTGAAATCTAAGGCACATTGTAATGAAGGGATTAAAAGGTAGGTTTTAATTCTTTATTTAAAAGTCTTAATTGAGTGTGCTTCTCTTACACATAATGGCAGGCCATTCCAAAGATGAGGTGCATGATAGGCAAATGCTCTTTGACCAACTGATTTTTTTCTTAACTGAGGGAATGTCCAAAAGACTAGCATTAAGAGGACGTACCAGAGTGTATGGTGTAATTAGCTGAGGTAAATAAGAAGGTGCAAGTCAATGCAAGGCCTTATATGTTAAAAGAAGTTTAAGATCACCTCTTGTTTGTACTGATAAACATTGAAGCGAAGTTAGAACAGTTATGTGCTCAGTTTTTTTTTGTTTTTTGTCAAGATTCTAGCTGCAGCATTCTGAATGAGCTGAAGACTTCTAGTGGCACAACTAGGGAGACCGGAGAAAAGGGCATTACAATCAGTGTTTCAGCATCATGCAGAGATAGAATAGATCATATTCTTGTAATATTACTAAGATGAAAGAATGCTGTCTTAGTAATAGCCTTGATATGAGACTGGAGTGTAGGACGATTATCGAAAATTACTCCCAAGATTTTAAATAGTTGAATTTTCTCAGATAGAACAGCCATCAATATTAACATTCAATTTCTTACACAGATATCCATATTTGGCTGGTCTAACAACCAATAATTCTGCTTTATCAGCATTTAAGAGCAGAAAGTTCATATTCATCCATTTTTAAATTTCCAACAGACATGCTTCTAAATTTAGCAGTTGGGAGAGGTAATTTGGCTTTACAGGTACATAGAGCGGTGTATCATCAGCGTAACAATGAAAATTAACACCATATTTACAAATTATGTCACCAAGGGGAATCATATAGATGGAAAAAAGATCCCTAGGATATACCAAACTTTGCTTCAGAAATTTAAGAAATTTCATTACTGTAACTTACACGTTGATTTCTGTTCGGTAAATAAGAATGAAACCATGTAAGTACCTTCCCCTGGATGTCAATGTGTTTCTCCAAGTGGGTTAAAAGTAAGCCATGGTCTACGGTATCAAAAGCAGCACTTAAGTCAAGAAGCAGCAACACTGACATCAAATTTGAATCAACAGTGATCAGCAGATCCTTGATTATTCTGGTCAAAGCAGTTTCTGCAGAATGACGGGACCAATAGCCGGATTGAAATTTGTCAAAAAGATTGTCACACAAGTAGGCATTAAGTTGATCAGCGACAGCCCTTTCAAGTAATTTAGACATTAAAGAAAAATTGGAAATTGGTCAATAGCTATTCAGAATTATTGGATCCAAGCCAGGTTTTTTAGGCAGTGTCTTAATATTGGCAGTTTTAAAAGCGGAGGGCACAGAACCAATGGATAGTGACTTATTGATAATATTCAAGCTGGGACCAATTAAAACAGGAGACAGTTCCTTCAGAAGATAAGATGGTATCGGGTCTAATATGCAGGTTGTAGGTTTGGAAGCAGTTATCAGGCTGGACAAAGCCTCAGGGGAAATTAATGCAAATTGTGAAAAATTGCAAGAGGTCCGAGCCACAGTGCCTGTATTCATGAAAGTGTTGGAGGTGTCATAACCAGCATTCTGAGAGAAATGTAAGCCATTGATTTTATCTCTAATCAAGTCAATCTTATTTATGAAAAATCTCAGAAACTCATCTGCATTGAATGGAGAGATGTGTGCAGGAGCATTCTGTGTGAGCTTGATAACGGTATCAAACAAAAATCGTGGATTATTTCTGTGTTAATCAGGTCAGAGAAATATACCGTTCTAGCAGCTGAAAGTGCTTGTTTATAATTTTTAAAACTTTGTTGCCTGTATTGAATAAATTTATGAGATGGTATTGCATTTTTCAAATATATAAAATGTGTGCTTTCACTTACAAGCTATTCAAATGAACATTAGTTTGCCATCATCAAAACCAAATAAATGATACAAATTTGGTGTTTGCAAATTCAGATTTACAAATGAAATGTATGGTTTTGCCCATCCTCCTGTGTGTTTCAGCGATTATGTGAAACATATATTAATAGTGTGATGCCCTTTTTCCTTCAAAGCACTGAAACACTAAATAAGTTTTATTTCGGTATTGAAAAATGGAGCCGGTCATATTATCACCAGAGTAGACAAGGAAAATAGCCACTTTGTTTTAATTATGCCTCAATGTTTTCTTGCTACATCTGCTGTTAGTGCTGCCAGTCTTCACACATGTGAGGCCACCCCGGCAACTCTGAACTACACAAACGGATTGGAAAATGTACAGGTGTATTAATTGATGGACAGGTGTAAAAGTGCTCATTATAATCAGAGAATGAATACGAAGCCTCCATTCATTTATCAAGTCTGTGTAGAACACTATTAGAAAGTGATTAATCTCAATATCTTTTCATCTCCTCGTATAAATGCATAACAATATAAGTTTAATGTTTATACCTGATTTGATCGGAAAGCTTGTGGTGTGTGTGTATGTGTGTGTGTTTTTTTTTTTTTTAAACACTGGAATTCCTGAAGCCTACAAAGCCTTCGCATCTCTCCATTCAGCATCTTTTGTTTTGTAAATGTGTTGATAACCACAAGCAGCAAGCTGTTCGCTATCCCATCCCCCCACCGCCGCAGAGAGGTCAAAAAGCTCTTTCAGTTCAAGCCTTGATTATCTGGGAGTGAGGTACCTGGAGCTGTATAGGGTAAATAATATATCATTATTTGGAACATATGCATTTCATGTGTGTTCCCTGTCTACAAAGATCTATGTAAGTGTAGGATGATAGGAAATGCAAGAAATGTTGAACACATACCTAAAAGACTAACGTTTTTCATGTTTTAGTACTAACAACAAAATTTTGGCATGAAGTGTATAATGTGTGAAGACTGAAGTCCAAATATCAAATAAGCACTTTCACAAAATGTACAAGTATAACAAAACAAGTGCGCTTTTCTTCAAGACTATAACCGAAGAAAAAAGAAATCAGGTAAATCACTTAAGAACTGCTGACTCATAATAAAGAAGTCACAGGTTCGAGCCTTGCCGCTTCCCAAAATGAACATTTTGAGTGGTGAGCTGCACTTACTGTTACTATTATACAATGAAAACATACATTTGATTTGAGCCTGTAACAGCCTGTGTAAATGTATGGTACTTGTAAAGGTTAGCTTTTTTTTTATTTTTTTTTATTCAATTTTATTCTCTCAGTCATGCTCATGTTCACCCCAATCTGACACTGCTGTTCTCAGATAAAGACGTGATATAGCAGATGTGAACTCAGATGAGGATGACAGTTCTTTATTTGAAAACAGCAGTGTCAGATCAGGGGGAGTGTGAATGTGACTGAGAGAATAAAACTCAATTTAAAAAAAAAAAAAGCTAACCTTTACAAGTACTATACATTTACACCGGCTGTTACAGACTCAAATCAAATTTATGTTTTTATTGTATAACTAGCCGATGTCCACGGTAGCATATGGCGGTGTAAGAATAGGAATGGAAAACGGTCAGAAAGGAATTCAGAAATCAAGAAGAAATAAATACTTCTTGAAAGACGCAGTGTGCATATTGAATTTCCAGCCAAGCAGGATTACATGTGAAAGTGATAAATAAATCAGGCTTTCCGAATTTACGTACTATGGCCATGGCATCCTGATAGTTTTGTTGCATGTATCTTGGACTTCCTGGAAATGTGGACGGTAATATGATCATTTTGCCTACACAAACGTTGTTATTTTCAGTGTTTGCTTGCAGTGCATCTGATAGTTCGACGCGCAGATCTTGTTGATGTAATCTGAGATAGTTGAGACACGCGCCCTCTATTTTAACATATGCATCTACGACGTACTGTTGGAATAGTTTGCCGCTGGAGTGCAAAATACTAAATGTATTCCTCATTGCTAATCTGTACACATAAAATTGGCATTGAGTAAGCCTTATTCGCTTGGCGGTTCTTTTATCGGGAACATGTTGTAAATCTTTGTGCCAGCCAATATCTCTGTAAGGGAATAAAAGTGGGTAAACCATAGGATCGCAATTCATATTGAGCATGGAAATCTGTTTACAGGAGTTGTCTATGGGATAGATGCAAATGTCCCTTTCGGCTGGCATTTCGACATCTTCTCCGACGAAAATCGCTGCAACACTGGTGTGACATGTCGGGGCATTGTATCGTCATAAATCCTGCCCAGGGGTTTCCTTGAAAACCATTCGTACAGATGCTGTTGGACTGGACTGAGCGATTTCGTGCATGTGTTTGTATGATTTAGTGAAGGGGTTGATGATTCTGAGCATGGAATCTAGCTGGAGAAGTACATTTTCGCTGCATGCAGAATTTGCTTTATTTTGTAAGCATACTTTAGTAGCTTGCGCTGTGTCAAAAACGTATAACTGTCCATATCCTGGAGAGGTAGAAGTGTTAGCGTATATTGGAGAGATTTGGTGATAAATTTGCCAATTTTTAATTGTGCCTTCTGAAATAATTTGTCTACCTGCAGTCTCACAATTACACATGCATATGGTACCATTAGGTTTTTGGATCTTTAATAGCAACTTGGTACCAAAAAATTGGTTCTTATGAATTCCCTAATTTTAGAACATTAGAGCAGTTGTGACAAGAGCAGGCCATTCAGTCCGACAAGCTTGTCCATCCTGTTCACCAAAATTTTTCAACATAACATCAAGTTGACATTTGGAGGTCTCACACTACTTAGTAATTTATTCCATGTGTCTATGATACTTTGCATGAAGAAAAACCTATGCATCAGTCCAGTTAAGACTGAAGATATTGGAAGGTTTACTTTATGACTCAAATGTTAGTGTAGGATTGACAGGCATAGATATATGAAACATTGGAACTTCTGGAACAGATGGTACCTTTTCTACTGTGACAGGTTTCATTTGAACCAGAGAGGTACCAGTGTAATGAGGAAGCATGTGAGTAGGTTAGTGGAAGGTTGATTAAACTGGGGAATGTGGGAGTTTAGGACAAGCCACATCAATATTTTATATAAAGTGAGAGACAGTCTTATAAATACAAATATACAAAATATGTGCTCATCTTAATGCCAGGAGTATCAGGAATTAAACAAGTGAGTTGTTATATGTTGATGCAGTTACTTATGATGTAATAGCAATAACGGAGACCTGATTGAATAATAGAGATGGAGATGAGTATTGGTACACATTTTGTAGAATAGAAAAGAAAAAAACTGGAGGACGGATTGTGGTTTATGCAAAACAGAATTGTGATGCATGTTGTGTCAAAGAATAAAATCCCAAACCAATAATATCCACATCCAGGAAATCATGCAGAGTCCAAAAGCCTTCTTGTTTCAGTTTACAGTTCTATTAACATTAGAATTACCAGAGCCTACAAAAAACTCATAAATCCGGCCCACCTTAAATCCCTTCGCACCTCTCCGTCAGCGTCTTTTGTCTTCTAAATGAGTCGAGCAGCAAGCAAGCAGGCTGTTATACTATCCCATCCCACCCACCCCCACCCCCCCACGCCTAAGAACGGGCGAGAAGTTCTCCCAGTTCCTGCCTTGATTGATTATCTGGGAGTGAACTACCCAGAATCGTAAGGGGAAATAATTTGATGTGTGTTTTGTGTCTACAACAATCTATGTAAACACATCATTAAAACAGAAATGTTTTTCATGTTTTAGTAATAAATAACAAAACGTAGACATGAACTGTATAATGTGTGAAGGCTGATGGCCAAATATCAAATAAACACTTTCACAAAAGGTGCAAGTACAATACGACAGCTTCCATGGTGAAGCGGTAAGATCCACTGACTTATAATCCAGAGGTCGTGAGTTCAAAACCATCTCCCCGGCAAACTTATCATTTTCAGTAGTGAGCTGCTCTTAATGTTAATATTTTACAATAAAAACATACATTTGATTTGTGTCTGTAACAGCCGGTGTAAATTTATAGTACTTGCAAAAGTTAGCGGTTTTATTTTTTTTTTTTTTATTATTCTCTCAGTCACGATCATGATACAACACCCACCCAACCCCAATCAGAAAATATCATCGCACTAATGCAATATTATTTGAAAGCGAACAGCATCAGATCAGGTGTGAATTTATACTGCCGCTGTTAGTTAGAGTCAGATCAGAAGTGGGGGGAGGGAGAGCATGAGCGTGGCTGAGAGAATAAAACTGAAAAAAAAGCTTAACTTTTAGAAATGCCATACATTTACAGCTGATTGGTACTATTCAGGTCATAAAATGATTTCTTCAAATTGTCACACATATTTGTCTTTCTTTTTTGCCCGGTGCTGCATTGACATCATGCACCAGAAGGCGTGGGCTTATGCAGTGCAAGCAGAAGCACATAGGTGGCCAGTTGCTTGTGCTATAACACAGTTGACTTGATGGCGATCAACACACATGTACTGTACAAGGCATGCATGGGTGCCACTGAGAAAAAATGAGTTCTTTGCTCACCTTGCAGAGGAGCTTCGTTGTCACTTCTTACAAGAAAAGGCGATGGATAAAGCAAAAGAGGATGCAACATCGACAAGCTTCTGTTTCAAGACCGCCGCTTCCCCAGCCCCTTCAGTGTAATAGTAACCACAGTACAGAGAGAAGTGTGTGCATTGTAACAGGTACACATGTGGTAAACGTAGAAAGGACGGCCCTTGGGTGTGTAGGAACTGTTAACATTTGAATCTAATGATTGCATATAGCTCGGAACTGACCTCTCTGTACTATTCTTTCCTCTGCATGTCCTGGAGTACAAAAGAAACAGCGCCATGCCCCAAAAGTGGACACTGGCAAGATCATAAAAAAAAAAAAAATGTGGTCACTGAATACAAGCGCAAGAAGGCTTGTGAATGAATATGAATAATGTTGCATCAGTGCCACAAAGTTTTCCGAAATGTACTATACAGGTCATAAAATGAGTTATTCCAAATATCATATATACCTATGTCTTTGTTTTTTTTGTCAGTGTGGCTTTGACATCATGGACCATAAGGTGCATACTAATTCAGCGTGAGCAGGAACACTCAATAAAACTGAATTAAAAAAAATTCAAGTGATGGTGAGATACGAAGAAGGCAGATTCACCAGCATTTGTGTGTCAGTTTTTATCCCTCCAGATCAGAGAATTTCCAGTTCCATTGTCTCAAAATACCACTCACATCTACAGTTATTTCCAGTTTCAGATAAAAAGTAACTGCATCAGTTCTGGGACAGGGAGTGGGTATTGTATCGTGATCGTGACTGAGAGAATAAAAGAAAAAAGTCTGAGAAAAAAAAAACGCTAACTTTTACAAGTACTATAAATGTACACCAGCTGTTACAGACACAAATCAAATGTAGGTTTTTATTGTATAATATTAACAATAAGAGCAGCTCACTACTCAAAATGGTAAATTTTGTTTTGGTTTTGGTTTTGAACTCACGACCTCCAGTGTAAGAGCCATTTCCTAGTTATATAAGATTCATAAATATTTTATTAGATGACAATGCATAATCTATGGGAGGTTCCTATAACCCCCATAAGTCGAGTAGAATTGGTATATTCTTGCCATTTCTAACAGCTCTGACTAAACATTATTCTCAGTTAGTGACTAGCCTTGCCATGTGTAAGGTGTAGAGGGCATATGGTTTTAAACCGTAAGACTATGGGCCTACGGGCCTTTTAAGTGTGTGAAGTAATTCTTAAGAAAACATGTTTATTTAAGTGCAGAACCGTACGCTTAAGGCTTACAAAAGAAGAAATTAAGAACTTTTAAGTACAGAAATAACTAAAGTTTCTCAAGAAAAGCTAAGTTTAGAGAAGATATATTTTTCCTTTTTTTGCCTTTTATTCTAGGTGTGTAACTACTTTTTTCTTTATTCTTGTGTGGATTATTTGCTTTTAATTTTCACTAAATATGTTTAAAACGAACTATCAAACTGAGAGGTTTCTTTCAGCACGTGTTATTCCTGTGCTTGAACTCGCCTTATACTTCGGCGGCTACATCCGTATTATAAATCCGCGGATCTTACCTCTGTGCCACGGAAGCTGTCGTATTGTACTTGTACCTTTTGTGAAAGTGTTTATTTGATATTTGACCATCAGCCTTCACACATTATACAGTTCATGTCTACATTTTGTTATTTATTACTAAAACATGAAAAACATTTCTGTTTTAACGAGGTGTTTACATAGATTGTTGTAGACACAAAACACACATCAAATTATTTCCCCTTATGATTCTGGGTAGCTCACTCCCAGATAATCAATCAAGGCAGGAATTGGGAGAACATCTTGCCCGTTCTGAGGCGGTGGTTGGGGGGGTTTGTGGGAGTATAGCAGGCTGCTTGCTGCTTATCGACACATTTAGAAGACAAAAGACGCTGACGGAAAGGTGCAAAGGGATTTAAGGTGGGCCGGATTTATGAGTTTTTACGTTGGCTCTGGTAATTCTAGTGTTAAAGATAATAAAAAGCTGTGTTCTGTCCATGGAGAGAGCTGCTGTTCCTGTGCAAAAGGACATTTTTAGACATAGCTTAAGATAAGATACCTTGACATGCCTGCTATGCAAATGAACAACACCTAATCACATTATGCCACCTTTGTGTGATCACCCATCAGTCATGCACACTTCTTATTAATTTTGTGTCATTCCATGTCCTTTAATCATTATGCTAATGATTAGTACCTTTTGGCATTTTGCTGTCTTTGTCTGGTCTGTTTTTCAACAATATCTCCTTACTGCTAATTCTCCACTCTTTTGCATCGACTTTCAAGGTGTCATTCAAGGTGTTTAAATCATATTGGTGAGATTACAGAATACTTTAAAATAATGTCTTACAAGGTACAGAATCTCAAAGTAATACAAGTGCTTAATTAAAATAAGTGCTTAAACATATTATACATTGTACTTTCCATGCATAGTGTATTGCAATTACAGTAATCCCTCCTCCATCGCGGGGGTTGCATTCCAGAACCCCCCGTGAAAGGTGAAAATTCGCAAAGTAGAAACCATATACTTATGTGGTTATTTTTATATTGTCATGCTTGGGTCACAGATTTGCACAGAAACACAGGAAGTTGTAGAGAGACAGGAACTTTATTCAAACACTGCAAACAAACATTTGTCTCTTTTTCAAAAGTTTAAACTGTGCTCCATAACAAGTGTGGACGAAAAAGTGCAGACTGACAACAGGCGGTTTTTCTCTTAGTTATCTTTTTTTTAATATCAGTAAGCAGAGTCGCAGGAGTAGAGATTTAGAGAGCACGGCTCGTCTGAACACACCCAATTGACAGCTGGGGGGGGGGGGTGCTTAAATACCCCTTAATCTCATGATTGGAGAGACAGAAAACCATCCCTATCATCAAAATTCTAAAGTTGAGCAATATGTCTGAGCTAAGCATTATCTATGTCCCCAAGACTGTTCACAGGTCAGACGTCTTGAACTTTGCAGCCTTGTAACCTTTTTCCCTGAGCCATTTCACTTTGAGGAACTTAACAGAAAAGGCAGTTTGAATCATATAGAAACCACTTTCCTAAGCCCTTGCGTAACATATTTTTTGTCAGTTCATAAATCAGGCTTTCTTACTTGGCAGGGTTACAAGTATTGCTTTTGACATTCAGTTACAAAACACACAGAGTACAAGGTGCTCAAGAGAACATTCTTCTTCTACACTCCCCCCTTTTGAACACACAAAAAATATGGGTTAAATAGAAGCAGAACAGGGAAGAGGAGGGAGTGGAAGTAGAGGAGGAAGAAATTGGAGCATACGTTCTTCATGTAACATATAAGCCTTGGCCATGGAGGCAGTGAAATATTTGGACACAATATATCGTATCAGGGGAACAATACAGCAGGCAACAAGTAAAAGAACCAAAAAGGCAACGGCAAGAGAAATAAAAACTGACTTAAGCCATTGGCCCCAGGATCCAAAAGTAGACATAAACCATTGATCCCATGGATTAGAAATGCCAGAATTGGTAGCTGATTCATTAGAAAGAGCAGTTAAACCTGCCAGAGCACGGGTGATTGATCCATCAGGGGCCGTATTATTAGGGATGTAAGTGCAACAGGCGTCACCGAACATGGCACATACACCACCCTTTTCGGCGAGGAGCATGTTAATGTTAATCGATTTTGCCAAGTCATGAGGGAGGTTCTATCAAGCTGCTCATGTATACCTTCAACAGCTTTTTTAGAACTATAGGAAAGATAGACTAAAAATCCAGCAGTAACTTGATCTCTGGCTTTAAATTTATCAGGGACATCAATGGAATCAATGTAAACACCAGGGCTGTGAAGAGAGAATGTAGGAGAGTCAACAGAGCGGGGTAGACGACGTCAGCCAGAGCTGGACGACACACGAGAAGAATTCAGAGGGAGGGGGCGGAAAGGCATAACAAGTTGGATTAATGCACATGTGCCAGTCCATTTAGGGGGAAGAATATCAAGTAATTTTAATGTACGACACATCCACCAAATATCAGCACGCGGAATGGTTTGTGTTCACAGGAAAAGTGATAATATGGAATTAAATGAGGTAGAGTTAACCTGAAAAGTCTGGGAACAGAAGAAAGAAGGGATATTACCAACGTTAGTACCTTGGAGGGGGGGAACTATAGTTACTTGAGAAGCAGGTATAATTACCTTCATGAATCTGGAACACCAGGGGAGTCATATGAGGAGTGGGAGGGAAGAGAAGAGAAAGTGTAATGCAGTTAGAGTCTTTCGGTGTGGAGGGAGAGGTGAAAAGGACAAGAAGACAAGGAAGACCAGCTGGGTCAGAAATATTGGAAAGAGGGAAAGGGACAGCAGCCAAATGTAGCCTGGCCGTAGCACAGGCGTAGCAATCAGATTGATTTACTTGTTTAGCAGAGTATAATACTCACTGTAACCAGCGGTTCTGGTCGCCATATCCTGTTTCAATGGAAAAGGTGGATGAAAGAGTAGAAACATTCATTATTTTAACAGAAGTCTGTTGTGAATCAGGAGAAAGGGTAGGAGAAAGCTGGCAAGTTTTAGTAGCATGGGAATTATTCGTAACCTTAATTTGAAAAAGTCCTAGTGGATCGGAACCACTTGCGTATGCAGCTAAAACATAAGTTCCTGAATCATGCAAAGAGAGATCTTTTAAAGTAATAATCAAAGGGTTACAATGGTTCTCAGCGCAGTCATGAGGGGTGTGTCCTTTTATAATAGAAAATCGAGTCTTTAGGCCATACTGTGTGGCCTGCCGGGGGTTATAGCCCCAGTCATTTGGTCCTGTATTTGCAAACACTTCGCTCCAGGATTCACATTTAGAGTCAGATGTGGATTCACTTGAATCATCGTCATAATAAGGGTAGCTCACACAGACAAACTCTTCCCATTGTTCCTGTTTGCCACTACAGGGGGCGATTTCACAAAAGTCAACCTGGAATGAGGCAGTCTTCCCCACCTGGAAAGTCAATGTCACTCGTGAAATGGATAATGGAAGGAAAAACAGTAAGAGTGTAATCAGAATGAGTATGAATGTAAGGGATGCCATCTTTTGCAGTGTGAAGCGTGAATCCAGGCGGGCAATCCTTCAGCTTTCACTGCGTGCGGTGTGGACAGAAGAACTTGGAACGGTCCTCTCCACCTAGGCTGATGCCAGTGTTTCCTTCGGGTGTCTCGAACGAGGATCCAGGTGCCCAAGGGAATCGGCGAGTCTTTAGATGGAGGGGTTGTCCTCCAGGCCTGATTAACCTGCTCGTGGACTTCTTTCAGAGAAGCTCGGAGACCTGTAAGACTAGAGAGAAGATCATTGTCCACGGTATGCAGGTTCACATTTCCCATAACCATCCCAACAGGCATGGGTCGTCCGGTCAGTATTTCAAACGGCGACAATCCTAATTGCCGGTGTATTCTTCCCCTTAATCCCATTAAGGCCAGAGGCAGAGCATCCGGCCCGGATAAATTTGTCTGCTCACAGATTTTTGCTAATTTAGATTTTAGGGTGCCATTGCACCATTCCACAATACCTCCACTCTGGGGGTGGTATTTGCAATAATGATGCACATTTATCTGGAGCCAAGTAGTCAATTCATTTATAACGGAATTCACAAAATGAGTGCCATTATCAGCTTGCAATTTCTGCGGTATACCCCACCTAGGAATGATTTCTTTGATTAAAGCTTTGGCTACAGTTTTAGCATCAGCGTGTTTAAAACGGAAAGCTTCTACCCATCGGGAGAACACATCAACAATTACTAGACAATAACAGTAACCTTTAGACGGAGTTAGTTCAATGAAATCCATTTGGAGATGTTCAAACGGATCCATTGGGTTAGGTGTAACGGCGGGACTTACCTGGGTGCCCTTTCCTACATTAAACTTCTGACATAATGCACAGCGCCTGCAGAACTGCTCTGCATATGTAGAGAAACCTACAGCTTCCCAATGTTTTTCAACATCTTGAACCATGGCGTCTTTTCCAGCATGGTCTAGGCCATGGGCGATTTTTGCCATACCTGGGAAGGAAGCCTTTGGGAGGAAAGGTTTGTTATTTTGCTTATGGGTCCAGACTCCATCAGAGAGGGACCCTTCTTTGGACCATTTTCTTTTTTCTCCGTCTGTGGCTGCACTCTGTAAAGAAATAATCTGATTATCAGGGTCCTGGTCATTTCTCTGTTGGAATAAAGAGATTGGTGTGTTATTATACGTAGCCTGTTTAGCAAAGTGATCAGCTAATTCGTTTCCTTTGCTGTCAGGATCCTGTTTTCCTGTGTGAGCTTGACATTTAACAATTGCCAACTTTGATGGTTTAGTTATGGCCTCTAAGAGGGATTCGATTAGCTTTTGATGTTGGATGGGTTTGCCAGTACTGGTCTTAAATCCCTGTAATTTCCATAAGGCTCCATGATCATGGCAGACTCCAAAGGCATATCTAGAGTCTGTGTAAATTGTTGTGATTTTCCCTTCAGACAGCTGGCACGCTCGAGTGAGGGCTATTAGCTCAGCTCCTTGTGCACTTAAACTTGACGAGATTCGGTTTGCTTCCAGCAGGCGGTCACCTTGGACCACTGCGTAACTAGTTGAGGGTGTTCCATTTTCCAATCGCAAAGAACACCCGTCCACAAAAATTATTTCTCCAGTTTCTAGAGGTGTTTCCTGTAGGTCTGGTCTAGGCTTTACAACCTTAGCTATTTCATCATGACAGTCATGTGGCTCTCCTTCCTCTTCAGTTGGAAGAAGAGTGGCTGGATTTAAGGTAGAGCATCTTTCAATTGTGACGTTTGACAGAGTACAGAGTACATTTTGATAGTGTATTGCCCTAGCAGTAGTGAGATGTGAGGTCTTAGCCTGTACTAAAATGGAGTGTACGGCGTGAGGCACCTTTACTGTTAGGGGGCTCATGAGCAGTATACCTGTACTGGCTAGCACAGCTTCTGTTGTGGCGGCCACAGCCCTAAGACAAGGTGGGAGTGCTGCAGCCACAGGATCCAATTTTTTCGAAAAATAGGCTATTGGTCTTTGTTTGTCCCCATGCAATTGTGTTAAAACTGCATTCATGTGTCCCCCCTTTTTGTCCACGAACAGAGTGAATGGACGAGAATAGTCAGGGAGCCCTAACGCTGGCGCAGACAGGAGTGCACTTTTTAAATCTCAGAGAGCCTTGTCAGCCTGCTAATTCCATTGTACCTGACCAGAAAGAGGGAGGCCAGGGGTGTTTGCTAAATTTTGTAATGGCTGTGCTCTTTCAGTGAAATCCAAAATCCATTGCCGGCAGTAGCCTAGAATGCCCAATATAGACATAACCTGCTGTTTTGTGACAGGTCTGGGAAGATTCTGAATGGTGTTAATGCGATCGCTAGAGAGAGCTCTTGTTCCACAAGTGATGTCATGACCTAAATATTTCACAGTCATTTGAATTAACTGCAGTTTTGCTTTAGAAACTTTATGGCCATTTTCTGCTAAAAATCTGGGTATCATGTGCACAATCTTTTTCCGTAGTACTACACAACATTATATCATCTACATACTGTATCAATACACTGTCTTTATCTGGCCAAAAGCCTTCTAAGTTTTGAGCAAGAGCTTGTCCATATACACAAGGGGCTTCAGCATATCCCTGAGGCATGACAGTCCAGGTCCATCGACGGTTTTGGAAAGTAAAAGCAAACTAGAATTGAGAATCAGGGTGGACAGGAATAAAGAAGAAAGCATTAGCTAAATCAATCACGGAGAAATAACGGGCAGAGGGGGGTATTGTGGAAAGAATAGTGGAAGGATTAGGAACAGTAGGTGCTCTGGGAAAGATTGCAGAGTTAACTTGTCGTAGGTCTTGAACAAAACGCCATGAACCGTCAGCCTTTTTAACAGGTAGAATGGGGGAGTTGACTGGAGAGTATTTAATTGGAATAATTGCTCCACGTTTCACGAGATCGGAATGTACGGTGGAGATGCCAGCCTCTGCTTCAGGAGACAGAGGATACTGGGCACGGTGCGGTGGAAGGAAGATTTTGGGTGAATCACCAGAGGCTCACAGTGGGCTATCCTTCCATAATCATTCTTTCCTTGGGACCACAGTGAATCAGGAAGTGAAGAGAGCCAAGGGGGAGAAATGGTTTGCAATGAAAAAGCAGAAAGGGAAGGACGGCACAATGCACGATGTACTAAAAAATCATTTTGAAACACAAATTTAGTTATCAAATGATCTGAGGTATCAAAGATACCCAGAGCAACATGTAACCAGTCCGTTCTATTAAGACATTGTTCTACCCATGGTCCAATTTCCACCCAATGGACAGTATTTGATTTGGCTAAAGAAACATGAGGGACTGAACCACCAAGATAGAAAATATTCTGTGAGCATGTGAGATGAACATAAGCAGCAGCTTTTGTGGATGAAATGAAAATACAGAGAATGTGAAGGGTTTCGGGGCAGGTGCCTGAAGAAAGAAAAGACTGCAGCCAGGGGGTGTCTACTTCTGCAGAGAAATATTGAGCAGTGCAATGTAGAGTGTCAGGGACTTGTAAGTGGGGAAAAAGGCAGGAGGGGAAGGAGTGTAGGGCTTTGAGAAGGATGGTGTGTGGGGAAACATTTAAAGTCCAGGCTGCAAAAGAGGGTCTGGGGTGAGGTGCGATTTGGCACAGTAGCTTGGGAGACGAACAGAAAAATCCCTGTTCAGTCATAGAAATGGAGAGAGAAAGTTTTGTCATGAGATCCCTTCCTAAGAGGTTAACTGGACAGAGCTGATTTAAAAGAAATCGGTCTGTTAAAGTGAAACCACCAGAATGCAGCTGAACTTGAAGAGGCTTTGAAACCAGTAAAACATGTGGTTGTCCAGAAGCAGTAAGCACAGTCACTGTATCTCTTGAGGCAGGGACCTCCTTCAGCGAAAGGGATGAGTGTGTGGCTCCTGTGTCCACGAGGAAAACAGCTTCAGTGCCATTTACTAGCAGAGTCAATAATGGATCTGTTTCAGAGTTGTGAGTGAGCAAAGGCAACTGAAGAGAAGGGCTGGGGGGCCCTGCAGATTCCTATGTCCATGAAATATCAAATTGTTCAGGTGGTGGGGGAGGGGGTGGGCACTTGTGAGGGCAATTGCGGCGGAAGTGTCCCATTTCACCACACCCATAACAAGCATAAGGTGTAGCGTTTGGATCTGGAGGGGGAGGCAACTGAGTGGGTGATCCACTTGGATTAGGTAGCATATATCCGCGACCTCGTCCCCTTCCACGCCCTTGTCCCCGGAAAAATCCTCCACGTCCACGACTTCTGCCAGGAGTGGCCCCACCAGTGTAATAGTTCATTTGTGCTGCAATCAGCTTTGTCTGGGTGTCTGACTCTTTCTGCTTGGTCTGTCGTTCAGCATGCTCTGCGTGACGTTTTACTTCCTCAAATGCGGCAGCTTCCCAACCAATACAGGAAGTGTGCACCCTATTTTGGATGTCGCTTCTAAGTCCGGAAACAAAAGGAGGAACTACAGCTCTAGTTCGGTCATCTGGATTTTCGAGGCCGGAGTGTGTTGCCATTAACTCTTGAATTCGGTGTGCCCATTCATCTACTGTCTCATCCTTTTTCTGTTTGGCAGCCGAGATAAGAGACCAGTCTGTGCCTTTCTTATACTTGTCCTTAATGTTATTTTTAACATGTTCCCATTGCGTAATAAAGGGACCTTCATTTCGGCCCTGAGGCAACGCCTCGTTCCACTGCCACAGGTTTCCGTTATGCTGTCCATGATTGACAGTGGCCAATGTGGTGCCAAGCTTTCTCTGCAGCACCTGAGTCCATTCTGCGGCATTGGGCTTATACATATCATACAGCTGCTGCAATTGTTCTATGAATTTTAACCCACCGATGACTTTGGGATCAGGCAATTCGGACACAATGTCCTTCAGCTCTTGAATGTCCCAGTTACGATGTATCATTACAGTAGTGGGGTTATTGGCTCCTGCAGGTTGCGTTGAATCATGTTGGGGGTTTGGGATCTCGATCAGGGGGCATTCGAATAAGGGGCCGGGGGTTTGGGGGACTTTAAAGGGGATTGAAAAGTGGTGTTTTGATTAGGGGGCTGATGGAATAGGGTTTGACTTCTAGTGTGTTGTGAAATGGAGGTTCTAGGATCGTGAAACCCACCCGCCGCACCCATTACGTTACTTTTGTCATCCCCCGGATCAGTGTGTAATGAGGGATCATAATGATATTCTTCAAAGAAACCAGACCCCGAGGGATCATCTTTTAATTCTGGTGCGGTGGGCGCTGGAGGTGGCGGAGGAGAAGGTGGGGGCTGTGGATGTGGATAGTGTAGGAAAGGTGGGGGAGCAAGATATAACGGGTCTTTTTTCTCGCTCTTCTTCCGCTTCTCATTCGACTGCGGTCCCGAATCTGCTTGCACTTTCTGTAACGCTATAAATAACTCTTCTTTTTCCTTTCTAGTTTTAACTTCCGCGGCTAATAATTCATTATGTTTCTGTACTGCCTTTAAATTACGATCTTTAATAACCAACTCCCATCTGTCATACATAACACGGACCTTTGTTACAACATCCTCGTACATTTCTACATACAACATCCTTGTGCATTTCTACATAATATTTTTCTAATTTCCTGTATCTCACTCATCTACCCCCACTGTACTTATTCCACGTCCTACATGCCTTTTTTAAAATCTAACCCTGTCTTCTTTTCAATGAGCTTTCTAGGGGACCCATTTTTTGGTCCGCCTGTATGTGGAGCCTGGTGATCCTCCGAAAATAATCCTTCTAACATTAGGTTTTGAGGACATTGGGGGACCTGTTTGACTGGCTTGCTATTCGTTTTCCCAATAGTAAGCGGTGGGATATCAGCAGAGAATGACTCAGCCCTCGTTTATTTCCCCGTTCTACCCGCTGTCCGCTCCTATCCCCGGATTTCAACTCAGGTGACTTTGTGTCCGGTTTCGGGTCAGCAGAATACTACATCAATACGTCCGGCCGAGTCTAGGATATGGTTGAGACCACTATCCCTTCATCAGACCTTTCGTATGTGTCAATCTGCCAAGGTATAGTCTCTGTCACCTGAGCAACCCGTTGAGACAAGAGTATGACTAGACAGCAAGCAGAAAACTCGACCTCCCGTTTATTCAGACACACGTTTCATTACACTGCCCCTTTCACCCTCCTTCCTCTTTATTTTAGGAGCGTGCCACTCATCCCTTTCTACTCCACTTCACAGAGGGTGACTTACTAGCATTCACACTGTGCCATATTCCGTAGGGTCCCAAAAGCCACTTTCTGTGAGTCCCTAGAACCCTCCTATGGTTTGATACGGTATTTTAATATCTTTGTCTAGACTTTTATTTCTCTTTCTTAATTCTATTTCCAGCACACCAGTCAAACATACGGGAATCCCCTGATCTACTTAGTGCGACTCCGTACGCCTGCCTGGAAAATCCCGTCCAGTCGCTTTTCGCTTCAGTCAGGAGGAGGTCAGCGACTCCCCACCCAGGAAACACCCAGGACAGGCCAGTCCTAACTTTTACCGGAGCTGGTCCTAACCGATTCGGCCGAAATCGGTGCACTTGTGGCTTCACCGGGTGATCTCGCTCAGGGAGTTGTCTGCCCGTCTCCTGCCCCATGTCTGGGCACCAGAAAACTGTGGACGAAAAAGTGCAGACTGACAACAGGCAGTTTTTCTCTTAGTTATCTTTTTTTTAATATCAGTAAGCAGAGTCGCAGGAGTAGAGATTCAGAGAGCACAGCCTGTGGCCACAGGGCTCGTCTGAACACACTCGATTGACAGCTGGGGGGGTGGGTGCTTAAATACCTCTTAATCTCATGATTGGAGAGACAGAAAATATCCCTATCATCAAAATTCTAAAGTTGAGCAATATGTCTGAGCTAAGCATTATCTATGTCCCCAAGACTGTTCACAGGTCAGACGTCTTGAACTTTGCAGCCTTGTAACCTTTTTCCCTGAGCCATTTCACTTTGAGGAACTTAACAGAAAAGGCAGTTTGAATCATATAGAAACCACTTTCCTAAGCCCTTGCGTAACATATTTTTTTGTCAGTTCATAAATCAGGCTTTCTTACTTGGCAGGATTACAAGTATTGCTTTTGAAATTCAGTTACAAAACACACAGAGTACAAGGTGCTCAAGAGAACATTCTTCTTCTACACAAGACAGAGATGACAGGTCCGTCTCACAATTAAAAGAATACAAATATATCTTCCTCTTCAAAGGAGTGGGCATCAGGAGCAGAGAATGTCAGAGAGAGAGAGAGAAAAAAGCAAACAATCAAAAATCAATAGAGCTGTTTGGCTTTTAAGTATGCGAAGCACTGCCAGACAAAGCAGCTGCAAGGAAGAGAGCAATGTAAAGGTAGTCTTTCAGCATTTTTTAGAGGAGCGTCCGTATCCTCTAGGCCAGTGTGCGAACAGCCCCTCTGCTCACACCCCCTCCGTCAGGAGCAGAGAATGTCAGAGAGAGTGAGAGAGACAGAGAAAAACAAACAATCAAAAATCAATGCGTGCTGTTCAAGCTTTTAAGTATGCGAAGCACCGTGCGGGAAGCATGTTGCTTGACAAAGCAGCTGCACGGATGGGAGCAATGTGAAGATAATCTTTCAGCATATTTAGACGAGCGTCCGTATCGTCTAGGGGTGCGAACAGCCCCCCTGCTCACACCCCCTCTGTCAGGAGCAGAGAATGTCAGAGCAAGAGAGAGAGAAAAGTAAACAATCAAAAATCAATACGTGCTGTTTGATCTTTTAAGTATGCGAAGCACTGTGCAGGAAGCATATCGCTTGACAAAGCAGCCACATGTAAGCCCATCAAGGATGGCAGCAATGTGAAGGTAATCTTTCAGCGTTTTTTGAGGAGCGGCCATATCCTCTAGGGGTGCGAACAGCCCCCGTGCTCACAATATATTTGAGGAGTTTTATTTAATACGTAATACGCGCTCTGGTTGGGTAGCTTCTCAGCCATCTGCCAATAGCGTCCCTTGTATGAAATGAACTGGGCAAACTAACTGAGGAAGCATGTACCAGAAATTAAAAGACCCATTGTCTGCAGAACCAGCAAAAAATCCGCCATATATATTTAAATATGCTTACATATAAAATCTGCGATAGAGTGAAGCCGCGAAAGTTGAAGCGCAATATAGCGAGGGATTACTGTATCCAGTGTGAGACTGGACGCAGACATACTAGACAGATACATATATATCACATAATGTAGGCTGGCTGTTTACTGGTATTAATAATCCTACTTCATCTTGGCATAAATAAATATTTTTATGATACCAGGGGGGTATTTTCCGTACGTCGCTTAAATCATCCGAGATCAGATGCCTCATCTTGGATGAGTTAATGCCGGTGAAACTCATCCGGGATAAGTCGGTTTTTCAAATGCAGCTTCCGAGATGAATGAGTGCGCCCGCGCTGATTGAAAAGCCCATATATAGGTGGTACCCCACAATTCGACCCTAATCCGTTGCTGGACTAGGGTCGAATTGTGAAACGGTCGAATTGTGAGACACCATTTCCCATACAAGTCTATGGGAATTCAATTAATTGGTTGCAGGGCCAAGAAAAAACCCCACTTAATTGTAGCAAAAAGATTCGAAGATTTTTGTGTGACGCAGAGAGATAGAGGAGTTACACGAAAAGCTTCTATCTACTTTAAATAAGGAGGGAACGATTAAGAAACAGAAAAAGACATTCGCAGAAAAGTCTAAGAAATGGAATGAATTTGCTGTCGCTGCTACGGCATGGCTGAAAGATGCAAATAGACTGCTAACACACACATCTGATGAACAGCTAGTTAATCAATTAGAAGAGATGCAATTACAAGAACGAGATCGCTCACCAACCAACTCAAAACCATGAGTTGTAGACCTGCTTTTGTCCACAACTTTTTTTGCTCCCACAGAAACCTTTGCACCCAGAATCTGTTCCCCGTTTTCCCAAAAAGTTGACACAGTTGTCCTGGGAACACCATACTCCTTCGCAACATCCACAATTCTGGCACTTTTCTTAAGAGCAGCACAAAAACACTAGAAAAGTGGCTGAAGGGAGCAAAAACGTGAGTCGACTCTCCCAGGACGGCGCGGACATGTTTTCTACATCACATTTGACGTTTTGCGTCTCTCAAATTGCGAGTCGACCTCCCAGCAAATTCGACTGTCGAATTACGGGACGGACAAATTGCGGGAGGTCGAATTGCGAGGTACCACCTGTATATTGAGTCCAGAAAACATGATCAGCAAGTCTTTGATAGGCTGTAACAAAATGACAAAAGAACAGGCGCATTTTTTTCACACAAGCGGTGCAGGACCTTTTATTTGAAGGACATGAAGAATTTCAAGATTTAATATGCACAAGGGGTAACACAGCAAAAGCAGCCCAAATCAAAAAAGACGGCTGGCAAAAAGTGACTGACAAATGAAACGCTAAGTAGTGTGCATTGTACTTACTGAATGCAGCATTTCATTTGCTATGTGTGAGATTAATTATTATTTAATATGTCATAATTCCAGATCAAACGTGAGAACATGGGAACAGTTTAAAGTGAAGTACAAGAATATACTTCAAACTGGTAAATATTGGAATATAACTATTTAAAGAATTGTTGACATAAATAATCATATATAATATAAAAAACATTAATTTTAAAGCTAATAAGAAGGCAGACAAGCAAAAAAACTGGTGCAGGTCCACGTGGTCCAGACTTAACCCCTGCAGAAGAGTTGGCTGTCCAGCAATGCCCATCGCCCTGTTTCTGAGGGCATTCCAGGGGGAAGCTCCTCCTCAGAACCAGTGGCAGGATGCGATGGTCATTGCATATATTTGTCCTCAATGTGTGCCACAGGTATGTTCCATATAGCCCTCTTTTTTTGTTGGGTCAGTTGCAGGTTCTATCCCTAGAACCTGTCTGACCAACGAGATTGCAATGGTACACTAGAACATTAGAACACTCTAGACGAGAACAGGCCATTCAGTCCAACAAAGCTCGCCAGTACTATCCACTTATTTTTTCCAAGAAAATAATCAAGTCGAGTTTTGAAAGACCCTAACGTCTTACTGTCTACCACACTACTTGGTAGCTTGGGAGATATTGACGAAGGTCAAATATTTGATGAAGACACTGTGTCTCATTATTCATCAGGAGGAGAGGTACATTTTCCAAATAATGTTTGATCAAACTCCACTCTGATCAGTCCCATGTGCCCCAATCACATTTTGAAATCCTGGGTAATGAGAATGTTAGGCTGATTGAGATTCTTCATGGAACTGTGGGTGTTTTAGCCTGTGTATTACTTACCTGCAATGGCATGAAACGCCTCTTTTATTGTCTGCACATGCAGGTGTCCAGGAAACACTATGAAAACCCGAAGGAAATATTTCAGAGCCAAACAGACTTTACAAATTGCCTGGCAAACTGCATTTTTACATAGATTTTCCGCATCGCCTACAGTATAGAAAAAAAAGTGCCGCTTGCAAAAAACCTCAAAGCAATGCATGCTGTCTGTGTGGTTGTGAGAGCCCGATTTCGCCGAGTCTGAAATTGAATATACAGGGTAAGGTGCTAATAAATCTTTGAGGTACAATATTCCCCCTTGGCTAAAGCGGTATCTTTCAAAAAGAATTTCCTCTGGGAGCAATAAAGGATCTTGCCAATCGCGCAAAACCCTCTCTATATGAAATTCTCTTCTTATAATTTGCGCAACGATATCAATTGGTTGCTCATTCATGAACGGTAAAGCCATGACTGAATGAATTCCATGCACGGACACTGATTGAGTGTGTGAGCTAATCGTCGTTTACATAAAACAAATCTGCTCCGAGCAGGTTTGAGGATTTGGATGTGCTGCTATGACAACAGATCCAGCAAGAGTTTTGAAAAACCGACAGATCCAGGATCATGCCAAATCGTCAACAATTACATCCGGCTAAACAAGTAATCCACGTACGAAAAATACCCCTCAGGTCTTTAAAGATGATGTATGATGTTGTTTGGAGTTTTTGGTGGTGTTGTTGATCTGGATTCAATTGGAGGATTTTTAATGCTTTGGAGTGCACTCTTATTCTTAGCTGCAAAATTGCTGACTTGTTCTGTTCTTTTGCTGCTTCATAGGGAAAAGGCATTATACATTCTGACCCTGGAGTTTAGATGCTGAAGTTACCTTCTTGAAGTAATGACTTCTCAGCCTTGTCAAATTACCGGCACACAGCTTTTTGCTTGACAAACTGTTTCTCGGTTTCTGGTCCACAGTGACATGAGTTTATTGATTTTCGCTCTCCAAGGAAAAGTGGCTTATAGCTTTTAGTTCAAGAGAAGATTTTAGAAATTCATTTTGGAGAATGTGCACAGGGTCCCACTAGTGCTGGGCAGTATACCGGTTCATACCAAAAAACGTTTTTTATTTTTGTTATGATATGGATTTTTCTTATACCGCAACACCAGTTTAAATAGCCTAAACAATGTTCGGAACTTGGCACAGCGGGAAACTGTTTAAGGGGGGATCTTTTTCACTGCTGCACTGCTAAACATGAATGCAATGGAGTACATGCGTTAGTGGAGGTATTGAACAGTGAAAATGGACAGAGAACATTCTGAAACTGAAGCTGTAGCAGACGATGAAGTTGAACATGATGACACAGAAGAACTTTTACCGAAAAAAGGAGCCGTGTCTGTTGTCTGTCGATACTTTGGTTTTAAAAGGTCGGATGTGGACCATTATGTTCAAATGTGTGAATACTGTTTCTATACTACTGGATAATACTGCATGTCAAGTTGTACTTGTTTTATTTTTTTTTCAATACTGTGTAATGTACCTGGGTACTGTGTAATAGTGTGATGACATGTTGAATTTATTCTTGACATTTCTACTTTATTCTCGTAATTTGTCGTTAAAGTAGAACATGGTAAACTAAACTTCATCTTAAAATGAATATTTAATTTACTGGATTTTCTCAAACCCCGTCATAAGTTATGTAGCACATTAAATGCTTTGTGTTAAGTGTTCCCTGAGCCATGTTTAATTTCTACGTGCTTCTTAAACTGACATCCTCTGCACTGAGAGGAGGCGCAGGCAGCAATCGCCACACAGAATACATTAATTTCATGATATTCCTGCTCTCTGAACATTTAGAATGCTAAGATAAATACTTGATATTGTTTTCATGATGAAATGCATTAAAGCGTGTATTAATCATGTTGGGGTATGGTGGCGTTGAGGGGGCACTACTGTGTCGCCGCAAGGGGATCCCTGGTGTTTCCTGCCTTGAATTTGCATGTATTTCTAGTGGGTTTACTCGGCGTACTTCAGTTTTTTTCAAAGTCCTGTAGGATGTGGGGTTTTGTAAGGCTATATTGACCCTGCTAGTGTATGTATTGCTCATATTCACCCTGTTATGTGCTGGCGCCCTGTTCAGGATTTGCTCCTGCCTCGCACACAATGCTTGCTGGGATGGGCGTAACCCTGAATGGATGGCATAATTAAACATGTATAATGAAGATTTTTTTTAAAGTTCTGAACACTCCGTGGTCTAAGTTTATAACTAGTTTTAATTTCACAAAGTCATTTATCGTGTGGTGATTGGTTATGTGGAGAAAGAAAAAGGAAGGATAGGAACTGCGGGTTTGGTATGGCAGACAGAGACAGCACACATGCAATAAAGAAAGCCCACTCAGAAGAACATGCATTGAATTCTGTATTCATGTGTTCGACCACCAGATCACAAACCCAATATTTACACAATATTTAAGTTAAACCTGTGCGATACCCATTCATACATCCAGTTTTTTGGAGCCTTGTTACACCTGCCATAAAGTTCTCTACACTGAGCGTACACCTGGGGACCCCTTACTGCAAGGGAGCAGCACTACTGTGCATGTTTAATACCTGCTTTAATGCATTTCATCATGAAAATTTATCTTAGCATTCTACATTTTCAGAGAGCAGGAATATCATGAAGTGAATTGATTCTGTGTGGCGATCGCTGCTGGTGCCTCCTCTTAGTGCAGAGGAAGTCAGTTTAAGAAGCATGTAGCGATTAACAACTGGGTCGGGGAACACATAACACAAAGCATTTAATGTGCTACATAAACTTATGACAGGGTTTGAGAAAATCTAGTAACTTAAACATTCATTTTAGGATGAAGTTTAGTTTACGAAATTCTATTTTAATGACAAAATAAACTGAGAATAAAGTGGAAATGTCAACTTTAATCTCGACATATAGTTTTGTTTTGTTTTTTTTTTCCACTGTGTCCGTATTTTTTTTTTCTTCTCCATGGCCCTAATACGCTTCCGTAGGGCTCTACCACAAATAGCATTATAAATGCAAGTTGCAGTTTTATTATTTATGTATATAGCTTAGCTTGAAGCAAGGTCCATATTAATGCAGTTTGCCTTAATGATGGTTCAGGTGGTAAAGATGTCATCACCAAGTTGCACTTGTTTTATTTTATTTTATTTTAATTTGGTGAATACTGTGTAATGCACCTGGGCTTTGAAGTCTTGGAAGTAATAGTATTATTACTGGAAGTTGCACTATTATTTATTGTATTGTTATTATTTATTAATTTAAATATTATGCAGTTTAATGATGGTAAAGTTGTTTAAAAAGTCACTTTAATGTGTCAGTGGACAGAGATTGTTAACATTAACAAAGTGTAGTTGGTTTACAAAAAATATTTGCTATTTATTCCTTTTCTAAGACATGTTCAGTGCAATGCAACTTTTGACAAGCACCTCTGAATATTTTACTAAGTCTAAATGCCTCTTTGGATGGTTGAAAATGTGTTGTCAAAATTATAGTTTAAGTTGTTTGCAAACTTTGTTCAATAAAAAGGTTCTGTATTTTGACTGCATCTGTCATGCAATGTGATACCTTCTCTTCTTTAGTGCCACCCCCTTGAAAACTATCACTTTATGGGGCCATGCAAACCTGTATTAATACTTGTGTGCACATTAAAATGTTTTTCTGTACAATGTACAATGCTCATGACAGTGGAATAGGTTATTCTTAGCCAGTAGTTGCAGTGGAAAATGTGGTTAACGTCCATTCATGCATGGGAAAAAAATACCGTCCAATACCGTGAAACCAGTATAATTTTGAAAAATACCATGATATAGAATTTTGGTCATACCGCCCAGCACTAGGTGCCACTGATAAGAGTCCCAGATTTCTCTAGAGTTCCATAGAGAATTTCAGTGATTGTGTTCCATGTACAATTCTCTAAGCTTCTCTTTGATTCTCCCAATTCTCCTGCCATTCTTTGTTTCTTCCCACTTACCTTCTCCTGATTTAATTAACACTAGAATTACCAGAGCCTACGAAAAAACTTGTAGATCCGGCCCACCTTAAATCCCATCGCACCTCTCCGTCAGCGTCTTTTTTCCTGTAAATGTGCCGATAAAGACAAGCAAGCAAGCAAACAGCCTGCTATTCCATCCCACCACTGCCGCAGAACATGCACAAAGTTCTCCCAGCTCATGCCTTGATTATCTGGGAGTGAAGTGCTGGAGTTTTAGAGTGGAAATACAGTGGACCCTTGACTTACGAACTCAATTCGTTCGCGAGGGCTGGTTGTAACTCAAGTTGGTTGTAAGTCAAGACTATTTTTCCCATAAGAAATAATGGAAATACCCATAATACGTTTCGAACCTCCCACTGTAACACTTACTTAACCTTTTCATAATAAAAAAAGGGTTGTGTAATGTGCATAATTTACCAAAACACCAATAGTTTTTCTAATGTACTAACCAAAAAGTAATAAAAAGTGCCTAGCCTACCAGAAACAACAATTTCATACTGTACTCACCATTTAATTTGACATCTTTGGGCTGCAGGAAGGGAGGAGGATGATAATGAAACTGAAGGCTTTTTAAAGGCTTTCTTTAACTTGCGCTCAGGCATTTGCAATCATTTCAATAGCTTCTTTTGCTTTAATTTTAATCTCCTCCTGCCTACAAGTTATTCTGATGAGAATTTTTCTCAGCATTCCCTTGCGATGATACAAGGAACTGTTTCTGAACTCTTCTGAGACCCCCCCACTCCCCACTCAATGGGAACGACATGCTGAAGTGCGTGCTGAAGTGCGTCCTGAAGCGCGATTGCCGCGACTGTGGAAGCTTGCTTGTCCATTGCCGGGCAGGGATATCACATGCATATCACCCATCGATATCTTTTCTGTTTGCTTTGGCTGAGAGACTCAGCACAGCTTTAAGCCGGCTTTTGCCCCAGCAACAGATAAACAGTCTTCCATACGGAGTTTGGACTTTGGCATGTCTTCTAGTTGGGGGAGGTCCCAAGAGAGTTTACAAACCTGACATTTTATTGAATGAGTGCCGCATTAATAGGAATGTTTCTGTTTGTTTACAATCGCGCAAGCGGATACACGTGACCACATTCAGGTCATAACGCAAGATGTTGGTCGTAAATCAAAATAAAAATTTTGGTCGTAAATCAAGTTGTTCGCATGTCAAGCCGGTCGTATATCAAGGGTCGACTGTATTAGATTGCTATTTGGAACACATGCATTTCATGTGTGTTCCGTTTCTACAATAATCTGTGTGAACACATTGTTAAAACAGCAACTTTTTCATATTTTAGTAGTAAATGAAAAAATGTTGTCATAAACTATATAATGTGTGAAGCCTGAAGTCCAAAGATCAAATAAACACTTTCACAAAAGGTTCAAAGATAAGACAACAGCTTCCGTGGCGTAGTGGTAAGATTTGCTGACATGTAATCAAGAGTCCCTGGTTCGATCCTGACTGCCTCCTGTATTTGCCATTTTCAGTAGTGAGCTGCTCTCATTGTTAATATTATACAGTACACACATACATTTGGTTTGCGTCTGTAACAGACGGTGTACATTTATAGGACTTGTGAAAGTTACCTTTTTTTTTTTCACTTTTATTCTCTCAGTCACGATCATGATACATACTACCACCCTAGGGATCTGACGCTGTTACTTTTTATTTGAAACTGGGACTAACTGTAGATGTGAGTGGTGTTTTGAGGCAATGGAACTGGACATTCTCTGATCTGGAGGGATAAAAGCTGACACACAAACGCTGGTAAATCTGCCTTATTCGTATCTCACCGTCACTTGATTTTTTTTTTTATTCAGTTTTATTGAGTTTTCCTGCTCATGTTGAATTAGTATGCACGTTATGGTCTATGATGTCAAAAAAAAAAAAAAAAAAAAAAAAACGAGACATCGGTTTATGTGATATTTGGAATTACTCATTTTATGACCTGTATAGTACATTTCGGAAAACATTCTGGCACGGATGCAACATTATTCATATTATTCATATTCATTCGCATAACATATTGCGGTTGTAATTGGTGACCGCATGTTTTTTTTTTTCCTTCTGATCTTGCCAGTTTTCACATTGCTGTATGGTGTTGTTTCTTTTGTACTCCAGAACATGCAGAGGAAAGAATAGTATAGAGAGGTCAGTTCAGCGCTATATGCAATCATCAGATTCAAATGTTAACAGTTCACACACAACGCAAGGACCGTCCTTCCTACATTTACGACATGTGTACCTGTTGCAATGTACACACTTCTCTCTATGGTTGTGGTCAGATTTGCCTAAAAGTGGCAGTAGTTTACATTTAAAGGCATCTTTAACATTTCAATGCAGCATATCCAGCTTGATATTTCCTTGAGTGGAACAACTCACAAACTGACAGAAATATCTCATTGTTCCTTCCAAAAACACATGGTTGAAGTCACCACATATTATAACTGCAGGGTCAAAGTAAGTCATCATTAAAGTGTTGGTGACAGAACAAATCATTTCTTTTGCTGAGTCCCCATTTTCAGAGGGAGGAATAGTGAGAAGTCAAACAAAATGATGCCTTTTATTGGTTAACTAAACAGCTTACAATTTGCAAGCTTTTGAGGCAACTCAGGCTCCTTCTTCAGACAAGATGTAATACAGAAACTGGAATTCCCTGTGTTTATATAGACACTAGGACAGATACAGCATTGGAAAAACTTTAACTGAGACATCTTAGATGTAAAAAAATGAATAGACCTCTCCATGCTAAGATTCATTTAGCAAAAGAGGAGAACAATGTATTGTCAAGATCTTTTGATAAGATAACTGTTCAACAAAGTCTTTTGAAGTTTCTGATGAGACGTTCAATACAATGTGGCATGTGAAACTTACCTTAAACAACATGATTTACCTAAGGAATCAGTTATACAAATTTATACACTTTTATTCTATGATGTCCATAAGAGGATTTATGTATTTATTGCTTTTTACATTCTGTACTACATTGATTTTATTGAAGTATTTATTTATCTTAAAGATGAAGCTCCACACTTTGTTTTTGTAGACTGACTAGACTGTAGAGTTTTCTGCGCTAATGAATATAAGCACTGACCATTTTTCTTCTTACAGAGAACCATAGAGCCTGTAATAAATTACCAAGTACGAATTACCAAGTAAACAGAAAAGTGGGATTAGCAAGTTTGCTGAATAGCTTGTTCTCATCAAAATTGTTCTGTTCAGTTCTGGTGATCTGCTTCTTAGTCCCGCCATTTTTTCACAGAGGTCAAATAAATTGATTGCTAAGCCACACACTGAGTGAAAGTCTGTTTTATTCCACTGATAAATGCTGTTAGTTTCTTCAGAATTTCATAGTATCGTAGTATGTAATTATTGTTCATCTTTCCTTTTCAAGTGAATATCCAGTCCAAAGAAGCAAAAAAGATGCAGATAACATTGATATGGGAGTTGCGGGATTAGTTGGCCTTCTTCAGAATGTCACACTTTCTACACAACCTATTTCAAGTCTGGACTGGAGTCCTGATAAGCAGGGTTTATGTGTATGCTCAGCATTCGATCAGACCATGAGAGTTCTTATTGTTACTAAACTAAACAGAGTATAGGCCTGATCAGCTAAACTAAATATTTTGATTATGTAGTTATGTTTATTCAATTTCTGAATTGAATGTGTTGTACTAGTATATTTCTCTTCCTTAGACAATGTAATCATTTCTGACCGTTTAAAATGTTAACTATTCAAAATTTGTAATTTGCCAACTATGCTATTTTTTCTGTATTTTACAATCTTTACTAATAAAAGTTTTTCTAGTTACTTATTTAATTTTTGACTCATCTTTTTGAGGTGTATAATAGTTGATGCTTAATGTTTCATAATATCCTGACCTATTTCAGATACTTATATCTGTAAAGATGGTAAGCATGAATAGCAGAGTTCCAGCCGTTGGATTCTTTGTTTCCCTAAATAGAATGCCACATGTCTCTATTCAACCTCACTCAATTTTTGTTGCCAGCACTTTGTATTTTGGTTTATCTTTTTTGTTAAAGTGTCACTGGAATAACTTCATGGGGTTCCACTGCTAGCAATGGGTTGAGGAGCCGTATTCTGGGGAAAAAGAAGGGGGGCCTGGGACATCCAAGATGTGTCATCTGAGCTAGGGTTGCCCTTGATGCTCTCAGATCCTGAAGGGACTGGCACCTTACACACTTTGCTGGCGTGCCACCGAGTCCCATCCAGTAATTGAAAGGTTGCAGGTCCAAGCTGGCTCTTAATGTGAAGGGGTGACAACCAGAAGGAGTGAAGCTTGCCAGAGCGACATGGGTGGCAGACCCTAACCCAGTCCATCACCTTGAAATTGGGAATCCATATTCTCCTCTTCTTGTTGAACTCTTGCTGGGACTTTGCTTGTCATTTTTGCATGGTTGACTTAACTGACTTGGTTGGTGAAAACGTTGTAGGGGGACAAAACCTATGCAAGGGTAGTTCCAGCTCACAGCCTAGCATACATTTGGCTGGGGAAATCCCATTTGGAACATGCTGAGCAGCTCTATAATGCAGCAGGGTCTGTGACAGTGCTTCATTTAAAGAGAAACCCTGCAACAGGTGAGTCCTGAGGCCATTTTTTAGGCTTTGATTGAGACGTTCATCCCCTCTATTAGCCTGGGGGTGATGAAAGGATGTTTTAATGTGGCGTATACCCCGGCTTTGCACAAAATCCGTGAACATGGCAGATGTGAACTGTGGACCATTATCCATTGTAATGCATTTTGGTAAACCCCAGTGAGCAAACAGTGTGTCCAGGAAACCAATGATGGATTCTGCTGTGACTGAACCCATGGGAATGACCTCTGGCCACTTTGTGTGGAGGTCGTATGCTACTGCCAAGAAGCGCTGGTGATGTGGCACACCTTTTAATTCACCACAGATATCAACTTGAATGTGTTGCCAAGGCTGATCAGGCTAGGCCAAGGGTTGGAGAGGAGGCATTGGTGGGGGCCCAGTCTTACCACTTATTAAACATGGTGCACAGTTACACAGCAGCTCCTCTAAGTCTCGGTCAATGCCAGGCCACCAGACTAGGTTCCTGCAGCATTGCTTTAGTTTTACAATTCCGAGGTGGCCCTGATGAGCCATGGCCAGGACCCGACCCCTGAGGCTGCTGGGCACAACCATGTGATGTCCACGAGCTAGACAAGTCTCATTCCAACACAAAAGCTCATCTTTAAATTGGATGTAAGACTTCCAGTGGCCAGCCATTAGCAATGGCATAGGACAGTCATAGGACTGTGAAAACTAGATCCAATGCAGATTCTTTTGTAAGTTCCTGGAGTGGAGAGTGCAGCAAGTGAATCAGCTCCTCCCCATGATCAATCTGCATAGTGGTAGGGGAATGAAAAACAAAACGTGCCAACAAATCAGTCACTACATTGTCCCGTCCTGGGGTAAACTATAACTTAAAATTATACCTCTGGAGAGGCTCACCCCAGCAGTGCATGCGCAGCAGCCTGTGACCTGAACCAGCAGAGGACATCAAAGATGTTAGGGCCTGGTGGTCAGTTCGTAAAGTAAATGGACACCCATGCAGGTAGGTATGCCTCTTTTCACAGGCCCTTACACATGCAAGTGCCTCCCTCTCCCCTACTGAGTATTTCTGTTCAGCAGGGCTCAATGCACAGGATGTAAAAGCCACAGGCTTCTCCACTCCATCTTGTATCTGTGAAAGAACTGCACCTACTGCTGAAGCAGATGCATCACAAGTTACAATAGTGGGACTGTCCACATTAAAATGTGCCAAGACTGGTGAAGTAGTAAGCAACTCTTTAAGTTTGCAAAAGGCTTCTGCACAGTCTGCCGGCCAACTCCAGGATGCCTCTTTTTTTAAGCAGCTGCTGAAGGGGTGTAGTGAGTGCAGAGTATTGTGGCATGAATCTCATGTAGTACCCCGTCATCCTCAGAAATGAGGCCAACTGTGAAGCTGAAGTAGGTGCTGGAACACACTGAAGGGGTGGTAAACTTTGAGCTGACAAGCGGAACCCAATAAAGTCCAATTCATGTGCAGCAAACAGGCACTTATCTTCATTTAAGGTAAGGTTGTGGTGGCAAAGAGCTGCAAAGGTTGCTTGCAGACGTTTATCATGGACAGCATTAGCTGGGCCGTGGACTACAATGTCATCCAAGTAAACAACCAACCCTGGAATTCCTGCCAGGATATTGGACATTATTTTTTGGAAACAACTGGGAGCGGAGCACTGGCCAAATGGCATTCTGGTATAACAAAAAATTCCAACGTAGGTGGTGAATGCAGTCAAATCCTGCTGTTCTCGTGCAGAGGAACTTGAAGATAACCTTGACAAAGGTCAAGCTTTGAAAAAACCTTTGAGCCATGGAAGTGAGTGGTGAGCTCTTCAATGACTGGTAAGGGGTAACGATCAGGGATGATAGTCTGATTTACTGCCCTTAAATTCACACATAACCACAGCCCTCCTGACTTTTTTTCTACTTTGACCAAATTCAATATCCAGGGGGAGGCATGGATTGGTTCTATAATGCCATCTGTCTGGAGGTGTTGTAGTTCTGTTGTGACAGCATTCTGCAGGACTAGGGGCACACGCTGCACAGGTTGAATAACAGGGGTGATACTTGTATCAAGCAGAGGCTTTTGCGTAAATGTGTTAAGATGTCCTAAGCCAGTGAACAGGGTAGGCCAGTTCTGATGCCACAGTGATGTCACATTCAGAATAGTTAATCCGTCACTGTCCAGTAGTATGAACCCTAGACTGGTGAACAGGTCCAGGCCCAAAATATTGCTGCCTTGTCTTGTGATATGGAAAGGAAAATCAGACAGTGTTTTTGCCATATGTTACAGTGCAGCGCACAAAACCCATCACATCAGTTTGGAACTGCCATATCCATAGTGGGAAAAGTTAGGTGGCTGAAGTGGTAAGTGCGATAAGAATGTTGTATAGGTGGCCATGTTTAGAAGTGACACTTTAGCTTCTGTGTCTAGCAGAAGATGAATGCAAACATCATCCAGGTATAGTGGAAAGGATGGCCTTCGTTTCAAGTGTAAGCTTATTGATCTGAAGAACTGTCTACAAAGTGTATAGCACTGCATCTTATTTCAGAAAATCAAAGCAGTGGGTCACTGGGAGGCTGCTCGCTGTGGACACAAAGAATATAATGAAATGTAGAGAGTGAAAGGAGGAATCGGAAGGGAGCGCATAAAGAGAAGAGAAAATGAAGGCGTGAAATGAACAGTACAAGCTTAGAGCGTAGAATGAAGAAACTGGCACAAGGCCAAAGTGACATTAAAAGTACAGATTGTGAGAGAAAGAATTGTCTTTTAAAATGCAATGGTAGAAATGAAGGCTGGAGCCACACTGCTGGCTGCTTTGGACTGCTAGCTGCAGCGGTTGCTCGTCGCCACATGGTGGATGTGGCTGCGCTCATCGGCAGGACATGAAAGATAACCTTCGATTGTGTGAACTTGACACCAGAGCGTGCATTTGAAATGGTGATTTAAAGATGACTGCTGCATTTTATCATCATTGAAAAAATATCCGCATGAACTGTAGTTTAAAACATGTCAGCTTAAAATGAACAGGCTCTGGGCAGTGGCATCATCATGTCCAAAGTCTTCAACGGCTCCGTCAAGGGGGGCGCGTTTGACCTCGGGGAACATGCTTTTTTATTTTTCTATTTTGATTTTTTTTTACTGTTCTAGAATAAAGTGCAATACCACTCTACTACATTAAGGGGCAGTGGCGCTCTCATTGGCAGAGTGTGCGCAGGGAGCATTCGCTCGGTGGTGTAGGGGTTTTGTTTGCACTGAGCATGCGCGCTTTGCACACAGTACAAAGTATGAGTATGAAGTGTAGACACGAAGTGTAGCAGACCCTCAAGTGACATCATGAAAAAATTTTTAACAGGGATGAGAAGACAGGCGGAGAAAGAAGAAGATAAAGAGACAAACGAAAGTCTCCCGAAAGCTAAGACGAGGAAATATGACGAAGCGTATGTAGCGCTTGGCTTCACTGTGACTACGGTGGGAGACGAGGAAAGACCGGTGTGCTTACTGTGTCTAAAAATGTTGGCAGCGGACAGCATGAAGCCAAATAAATTAAGGCGTCACTTAAAGACATTACACCCTAATCACACTGATAAGCCGCTTGAGTTTTTTCAGCGAAAACGTGTTGAATATTGCCAGCAATCATCCCGCTTTCTGACTGCTAATTCAGTAAACCAGCGAGCGTTGTTGGCATCATATAAGGTGGCGTACCAAATTGCTCAGTGCAAAAAACCCCACACCATAGCAGAAGAGCTGATACTGCCGGCAGTATTAGACATGGTCTCTGTCATGCTGGATGACGCAAGTGCTGCAAAAATAAAAACTATCCCTGTCAAATGACACTGTTGCTAGACGTATAAGTGACATTGCTGACGATCTTAAAGAACAGCTGGTAGAAAAACTCAAAGATAAACGTTTTGCCTTACAATTTGATGAAGCAATTGACAGCAACAAAGACTGTTTGTTTATTGCTTATGTACGTTTTGAAATGACAAATTCCCTGTGTGAGGATCTACTTTTTTGTAAATATGTCAGAGACAGAGCCACAGCCGAAGAGCTATTCAAAATGCTAGACTGCTTCCTGACTGAGAATGGGCTAAAGTGGGAGAACTGCATTGGTGTTTGCAGTGATGGTGCACAGACCATGGCAGGGATGAGAAAAGGACTTCGGACTCTCATAAAGAAGGCTTCACCTAATGCTGAGTGGACACACTGTATTTTACATAGAGAGGCACTGGCATCAAGGCACCTTTCCTCTGAATTAAGTGAGGTTATGACTGACATTGTAGGAGTAGTCAATTTAATAAAGACCAGACCACTAAAAACAAGAGTTTTCTCTGCTATCTGTGAGGAGATGGGAGCTGAACATCAAGCTGTGCTGTTTCACAGTGAAGCAAGGTGGCTGTCACGAGTAAAAGTGTTATCCCGAGTTTTTGAGCTCAGAGAAGAGATAAGAATGTTTTTGGAGCAGGAGCACAAGTATGAAGTTGCAAGAAAGTTTAGTGATGAGAACTTTCTGATGAAACTTGCTTACCTGAGTGACATATTTGGAAAGCTCAATGAACTAAATCTACAGCTTCAAGGGAAAAATCAACACCTCCCTCAGGTCACAGACAAGATCAACTCTTTCACTCGAAAGCTTCCAATGTGGGGCAGGCGACTTGATGAAGGAAATACTGTGTCATTTGAGAACTTGCAGGAATTTGTTGACACTACTGACTATGATGTCACCTCAGTGATTCCATATTTTAAGCAGCATATTTCATCACTGATGGGATTCTTTACAAAGTACTTCCCTAAAAACAGTTCCCAGTATGACTGGGTGAGAGATCCTTTTAATGCACCAGCTCCAACTGGTTTTAGCCTTGCAGAGAAGGAGCAGTTCATAGAAATCACATCTGACTCCATATTGAGACTAAGTTTCACATCCCAGACACTGAGTGAATTCTGGCTGAATGTGGAGAAGCAATATCCACTCTTAGGACAAAGAGCTGTGCACATTCTTCTTCCATTTGCAACTTCTTACTTGTGTGAGACTGGCTTCTCTGCTGTTGCTGCTCTGAAAAGCAAATACAGGTCCCGGCTACACATTGAGAAGGAGCTGAGAGTTGCTGTGTCCTGCTTCAAACCCCGCTTCGAAAAGCTGTGCATTGCAAAACGTGCTCATTGTAGCCATTAATCCAGACATCATCTCTGATTAAAAAATCAGCTCAAATTATTTTATATATTTTTGTTTTGCAGGTTAAAGTTTTTTTAATATTGTGCTCCTGAGTAAATGTTGGTGATCAGTTTGAATGCATTATTATTTATTGATTTTATGTATTTTTTTTCAGTATCATATGGTTTGACATGGTCAATCAAAAAATGTTTATAGTTTAATTAAGGATTTCATTTTTTTTTAATTTAGAATGCACTTTAAATCTTTTCTGTTACATTTAATAAAGCTATTCTTTGTTGTTAATTGGTCCATATTTCTTTCTTTTTTTATTCTCTTATACGTTAATAAGGATACAGTGTTATGCAGAGGTGTACTTATAACAATTTTATAGACAAATGATACTATTTATAGTCGCGCGGGGGACGCAAGATGTTTTCTTCTTCCTAGGGGGGGCATGACAGAAAATAATTGAGAAGCACTGGGCTACGCCAATTCCTGCGCTTGTCTGTATTCACTAAGGATTTGGGTAAGAGAAATTGCGTAGCTTAAGCAAAAAAAGTTAGTGAGCATGAGTAGTTAACCAGACAGATACTGTCAAAGGGATGATTGATGACCTTAATCTGTCAAAGGGATGATTTATTGACATATTTATGCCTCACCCCCAAATATGACTTATGAAATATGAAAATAATTTATTAAATGTGCCCCGCCCCTATGGGTGGGGAAGGGTAATATGGGGGTTGAACAACTGTCATAATAGATAATCTCTAAACCCCAACCCCAAGGGCTTTTGTAAACCGAGCCCTTATCACGCCCCATTACCAATTCCCACACCCATGAGGTATGCCTTTGTATCTCTAACTGCCTATAGGGTTATGGGAGAGGCGTGTCGCTCCACCCCTGTTCCACCTGGCTGCGGTAGGAGATGAAAGATTTCTTGTATAAAACTCTAGTCATTTAGTGAATACGCTACGACAAACAAAAGATCATAGAATGAACGGTCT
Organism: Erpetoichthys calabaricus; assembly: GCF_900747795.2. Lineage (NCBI taxonomy): Eukaryota > Metazoa > Chordata > Cladistia > Polypteriformes > Polypteridae > Erpetoichthys > Erpetoichthys calabaricus. Next base: position 39,629,019 of record NC_041408.2, read on the forward strand.
TGTAGATGCTCCTAAGAAAATGATGACAAACAGGGTTTCCAGAATGCCAGAGTTACCATCGATTCAGCTCAGTCTGGTACGACTCTAATTGTGCTTTGAGACAAGTAGAAGTAAAAAGAAATGCTCTGGGGCATCGCACGGTGGTTGTTTCCCTAGAGGAGCCTATCCTTCCGGAATATAAAGAGGACGTCAACAAAGAGGAGTATGAGTATCAAGAAAATGAGATAATAATAATAATTAATAATAATTTTTTTTTTTTTTTTTTAATAATAATTTTTTGCATTTATATAGCCCTTTTCTCACTACTCAAAGCGCTCAGCAATTGCAGGTTAAGGGCCTTGCTTAAGGGCCCAACAGATCAGAGTCCCTATTGGCATTTACTGGATTCAAACCGGCAACCTTCCGATTGCCAATGCAGATCTCTAGCCTCAGAGCCACCACTCCGAGTGAGTGAAATACTTTTTCTATAAAAGACTGGACTTTTTTTAAATCTCTTATTCCAAATATTGATGAGGCTTTTCATCAAGGAAAACTGTCTGACCAAATGAAAAGAATTAAAAGAAAACTGGAGCCACTGTTTTCAGAGGAGGAGATTTGCATGTTGAATAATTCAAGCACAGAGGAGGAGGAGGAAAAAAATTGGGAAACACCCACTCCTAAGTAAATGGAAATAAATACAACGGTCTTCTTTCATAGATTACATTAACCTTAATCTTGAGATGTCTTCAACCAACTACCCTACCGAAGCTGAGCTCCTAGAAGCTGTTGATAACTGGACCGGTCGTCTCCCTGTTCTCTCGGACTCTGAGATGTCAGAAGTCCTCCACACTTTGATGCATTCCAAAGAGCCGCTGACTACCAGTTTTGGCCGGCTGACCCTCAAACCAACCCCACCTACTCTGCTCCAAACCAAATGATGACCGCCGGTAACCTACAACCCAGCTACTCTGCTCCAGACCAGACGCTGACAGCTAACGATGTGTTTTGGTTGGTTAACGACCAGCACCTCTCCGGCTATGCTCCTGATCAGGCATGTTGGTCTACGGAACAGACGGCACCCACCGATTGCCTGTTTTGGCCTGATGATATCGTACCCAACTTCTGGTACTCTGTTCCTAACAGCTCGCCTCCAGACCAGCCATCTTGGCTGGACCTTCTTATGCCTTCAACTGACCAGATCTATTGGCCTGAGCCTCAGTTACCTGCCCCTGATGATGTGTATTGGTCGGACATTCTCCTGGAGAACCGCACAGTACCTGACATTTTTGTACCTGCTAATGATGTTCCGGGGAGCCTAACAGGAGATAGCCATTCAGGCCATGCGACAAAAAGAGGCCATGGACAAACTGGTAGAGGCTCTGGCCACCTGGAAAATATCACCCAAGAATGCTGATTATGCTGGTATGGACCTTGAGCAAACTGATGGACCCCTGGGTGAAACATTTCGAAAGGCTCTGATGCTGGTCAAGAGTTTAATTGCGGCTCTGCTGGATATAATAGTTGATCGGGACCTAAAAATTACCTGTCAGGGATGTTTAATAGACCACCCCAGCCAGACACAGCATACATGTCTGTTTGAGCCTGACTCTGTTTATCGGGTTGGCCGGTTTCAAGAGTTTCTGGCTGTTTTCTGCAAACCGTGGCTCAGGAGCCTGGTCATAAAGACTTTGGGTTACTTCAACATCTTTCTGCCTTTTCACAAGATTCACGCATTTGTACAAAATGCTGTCGATGACCTGAAAAATGAACATTCTATTAATGAGATTATTGTACAAGCCTTTCATAACATGGACGATGACTCTTACTCAAAAATATGTGAAATAGCCGATGCTTTCTCTAAACACCATTTTTCTGTACCTGATATGTCTGATGTACCTTTGGGGTTTTACAGGGAATACAACATGGAAAAATCAGATGAAGTGTCTGAACTGAATGTACCTGTGATATAACATGTTTTTGTCTGCTTTTAATCGTGCTGTTTAGTTGTAATATTATGTTTTGAAGTGGTTGGTAAAACATCTCTGAATTTTAATATTGTTTTTGAAAATTACCAATAAAGCACCATTTGATGTTTAAACCATTGACATTTTTCTTTCACCATTGATGATGGAGGGTTACATGAAAAGTTTATTATAACCCGGCAAATCCTGGCAGCTTTGGGGGAAAAGACTCTTTGAAAAGAGATCTTGAGGTTTCAGGTCAGAAACGTAATGACTATCAGGTGTCAGAATGGTTATCTGGTCAACATTCTTATACAATTCATAAACCCGCTAGAAGGAATTTTAGGAGAAATAAGGTTTAGGAATCTGATATAGACTCACAATGGCAGATGGATTTAGCGGACATGACAAATGTGTCCGAGCATAACCGGGGTTATAAATATTTGTTAACCTGTATAGATGTACTTTCTAAGTATGTGTGGGTATGGCCCCTGAAGGACAAAATGGGTAAGGAAGTGACAAGGGCCTTCCAAGACATGCTGAACACTGGCAGATCTCCAAAGAAGCTCCAGACCGATAAGGGGAAAGAGTTTTTCAACCGAGATTTTCAAAAGCTGTCCGTGGTGGAGAGATTTAACCGCACACTAAAATCTAAAATGTGGAAATATTTCAGTGCGTATAATACGAGAACCTACATCGAAAAATTGTCGGATCTAGTATACTGTTACAACAAAAGTTATCATTGAAGCATAAAAATGGCTCCTTCTGCTGTAAACACGTTAAATTCCTGGAAAGTTTTCAAAAACGTATATGACGTAGCCAACCCCCCGGGTCCACCACTGTTTAAGTTCAAAGTAGGAGATACAGTTAGGGTGTCTAAAACCAGACATCCTTTTGAGAAAGGTTATGAACAAACATTTTCAGATGAAATCTTTACCGTATCTGAGCTTGTACCTAGGGCACCGGCTGTGTACAAACTGAAAGATTACGATGGGCGGAGTGGTGGCTCTGAGGCTAAGGATCTGCGCTGGTATCCCGAAGGTTGCCGGTTCGAATCCCCGTCACTGCCAAAAAAAAAAAAAGGCCACTGCTCTGCTGGGCCCTTAACCTGTAATTGCTCAAGGGACGCTGTACAATGGCTGACCCTGCACTCTGACCCCAAGGGGTATGGGAAAACTACCAAATTCCTAATACAAGAAATTGTATAAGGCGAAATAAAGAACAAAAAAAAAAAAAAAAAAAATGGTGAAGAGATCACAGGATCCTTTTACGACCCTGAATTGCAGAAAATTAAAGTCGATTCCACAGACGTTTACAGGATCAAAAAAATACTGGCTAGGAAAGTTAAGAATAAAAAATTCATTTTAGTCAATTGGCTCAGATGGCCAGAAAAATTTAATAGCTGGATACCGGAGAGCCAAGCCCAAGATGTTCAATAAAATCCAGAACGCCCATAATCGGCTCATCATTCTCTATCAGTATATGATGGAGCTCAAAAGTTTTTTTGTGACTCTGACTAGCAATGCTTCCAATGACATTTTCCCTAACAACCCAATTTCCAATTTCATGACAAAGTTTGCTAAATCCATAGAATTAGAAGGTTCTTGGGAAGTCGGTCTAGCAGAAATACAGTACCCTAATATGTGGAATACCATAGACAAACCAAATAATGAATTCTACGTTTCAGCTCCAGGGATAAAAAAAATATTACTACATTCCATGTGGGTATTACGAAGGTATTCACGACCTACTGTGTTTTATGAATTGGACAACCTTAAGCCTACCCATTTTGACAGATGTTGCAACGGGAACTATCCCTTCTGAGAATCCTATGAAATTCAGTTATAATGCTGTGGAAAAAAGAGTCTACGTGGTACCAGGTGAAAAGAATGAAACTATACACTTAAAAGGACAGCTGGGTCGAATATTAGGAGCACATCCTGATTAGACTCGGGGGTTAACTTACAAGGCTCCTTTCCCCGTTGACATCAGGGCTGGCTTTTACACGTTGTACGTGTACGGGGACATGGTATCTCATCAGAGAGTTGGAGACAGCTACGTGCCCCTTTTGAGGTGCGTTCATATAGAGGATCAAGTGAATAAAATTACTACCATCACATATGACAAACCACATTATGCCCCAGTCAGCAAGAATCATTTTGACACAGTGACTATTGAAATAAAGATGGACCAGAACAAAAACATGCCATTTCAGTTTGGTAAGGCGATAGTCAAGTTGCATTTCAGACCCGTCAGGCATTGTATGCACGACTGAAGCAATGAGGTCTTACCAGGACCTGACGCCTTACATCCAATATTACCAGACCCAAGCAGATAGCAGGTTACCGGGATTTTCTGGATCCCCTGTAATGTATGATGGGGGGATTGGAAGTATATTTCGGGGCTTGTTTAAAAGAGCTTTACCTCTCCTGAAAAAAGGCTTTGAAATTGCAAAACCACATATCAAATCCTCTGCTAAAAATAATGTAAAAGATGTGATCACCGGGGCTATATCAAGTGCGGCTGGTGGTGTCCGAGAAAAGCAGGAGGGGGCAGGCTTGATGGTAATGAGAAAGACAAAACGCAAGAGACCACTGGGGTCACATGAGGGCCCACCAGTCAAAAAGGCAAGATGCCCTATTTTTAAAGCATTTTCTAAATGTCATCAGAAGAGGAACAAGACTAAAGCAAGCAAAATGGAGAAGAGAGACATTTTTTAAGAGAAGATGCCTTTTGTACACAGAATGTCCGAAGAGAGTGTCAAATCTGAACTGGACTTGTTTACTGTGCCTTTCACTCAAACGAGTGTAGATAAAAGTGTATATACGTTGAAATCCCACCGCTCTCAGCCCTCTCTGAAGTAGTGCCGTTAGAATTTCTCATAGCCGGAAATGGGGAAGATTACCTTGACTTGAATAACATTCTTCTACACCTTCCATCCATCTATCCATTTTCCAACCTGCTGAATCCGAACACAGGGTCACGGGTTCTTCTACACCTAAGGGGCAAAATAGTGAATGCTGACAGGACTAACATAGCAGCCGGTGCAAAGGTCACATTTGTCAACTACGTTCAAATTGTTATCCTTACAGAGTTGTCTTAGAAGGCCTGCTAAATTACAACCAGGAGACTCTTCATTCTTAGTTTGCTACAGGCCTTTTTTACAAAGATACACTTAGAAAATTGGAAGAGACAGATCCTGATGGAGAAAACACCGGTGTTAATAAAAGAAGTGCCTATACGACCGGTAGCAGGACTGTTGAACTTCTGGGACACATACATACAGATCTCGTTTTCCAGGAAAACTAATATTGAATGGCATAGACGTGAAGATTAAAATGGTTCGGAAACAAAGATGAATTCTGCTTAATGTCTGGTGATGCCGAATGTTACAAAGTAAACATAACATCAGCCTTCCTGTTTGTAAAAAAACGTAAAAGTTTCACCGGCTGTGAAATTAGGGCACACTCATGCCCTTATATCAGCCAATGCTAAATACCCTGCGGAAAGGGTGAATATGAAAGTATTCAGTATGCCTGCGGGTATCCAAGTATGCAATCAAGAAAACCTGTTTCTGGGTCAACTACCAAAGTATGTGGTGATTGGCATGGTTGATAATGAGGCCTTCTCGGGGTCTTATACACGGAACTCGTTCAATTTCAAACACAATGATGTAGAGTTCCTGGCTCTGTACATGGACGGTGAACAGATTCCTGCCAAACCTTTTCAATCAGACTTTGCAAGCGGTAAAAGTGCCAGAGAATACTATAACCTGGTATTGGCCACTGATAAGCATTTGAAGGATCAAGCTCTGTCCATCAGCCGTTCAGAGTTCTTGCAAGGATATACTCTTTTCGCTTTTGATCTAACCCACGATCAAGAATGCGGTGAACATTTTTCATTAGTTAAAACTGGAAACATGAGATTTGAATTACGCTTCTGCATCCCTCTCCCTCGAACCGTCAATCTAATAGTATATGCAGTCTTTGACAACATCATTGAAATCAACCAGAGACGTAATGTTCTGTATGACTACTAATAAACACCATGAATACAAAACAATTAACGGAACTACTGTCCCAAGATCTCTACACCGAAAGATATTTCCACGGGGTGCTGCCACGTAATCAACTACTGGAAAAAAATATCAGAGTGCCAGCCATGTTCGTAGTTAATACTCACCGCCAAACCCAACCTGGAGAACACTTCACTGAAGACGGCCATGGAGAGTTTTTTGATTCCTATGGAAATCCTCCGGACTTTATCTACTTCCCAAATGACATTTACCATTTCTTAAGCAAAAACTGCAAACAAATCATTTACAAAAACGTGCAGCCTCAAAGTTGGTTCCCGGACGCATGCAGCCAACACTGCCTCTTCTTTCTGCATCAGCGAGGAAAAGGACTGCTGTACACCTCTGTAATAAAAAAGTATTCTGATAATGTGAACAATAATGATGCTATGGTATGGTAATTTGTTCGCCCCTGGCTTCCTTCACCGGGACATTGTTTTTATCGGTATCCTTGCATGCAAGGATCAGAGACCTATAAGTATTTCAATAGACAGTTAAAGGATGACGACACTCTGTAATGACATAAAATTGTATTAAATAAACAATTTTACAAATTAATAAGCAATCCAATCCCGTCTTTTTTTTCTCGGTTTCCATCGGTAGGGGCTAACTTCTGTTTGATGAACAGGGAGGGGGGCGGCTTAAAATTTTAAAGGAGTTCTCTCGTTTCATCATTAGGCACAACAGAAAATGGAATGTTCAAACCAGCCATGGCATTTACAAATTCCTTCCAACCACATGGTCTCCTATGCTCAGATATTGTATGAGATGCTGTCAGATTACGTACCAAATCCACCATGTTTGAGCCGACCAAAGGTTTACCTTCTAACAGCAACTCTCCACGGTTATTCCAAAATGCAAGATTGGGATTGACAAACGTTTTATGTAAAACAAATTCAACATTTTTCTTTGCTTGTACAGGTGCACTTCTCAAAACCTCTTGCCAAACCCGGTCCTCAGACACGTTGACTGTTCTAACGTCCCCCTCGACATTTTCTTCTTTTGGTAACAGTGTCAGGCTGTTAGTTTCTTTATCGGTCTTTTAAACTAACGTTAGCTATCTCTGCAATATAGAGGTGTAAAGCTTCGCCTTCTCCTCAGCTCCTATACCACAGAGTTGCAGAACGTTTCTCATTTCCTTGTCCAGTTCACTTTCAGTGGCGCTCAAGAGATCGTTTGGATTAGCGCTCTTTTGCTGAAAAAGAGACATTTGATGCTGCGGAACCAAATACATTTTCTGAGCGTATTTCATGTTTACGCTCTAGAAGCTAATAAACTGGATATGAAGGGCACGGCGACACTTAAAAGAGACCCCAAAAAGCCTCTTTTCTGGTTCAAAATAACCTTAAAAAAGAAGAAAGCTAGTTTTCTGTCATTCATTTTTCGGACGGGTGTTTTATGCTTCTTCAGTTGTTTAAACTGTTTGGGTGAAAGAGGTACCATATATTGCCTTTTAAAGTATTACACGCTATTTCGGAAAAAGCATTAATTAAATCATCAGAAGGCGCGTTTATAAGAATTTTACGGCGACGACAAGAACAACGGAGTAAGGCCTTGAGAGGCTGTATGTTTCTGCTTATTCTGGCCAACATCCTGACAGAATATGGAACTTTGACTCAGAACTTTCTTTTCATGGTGTACACGACTGGCCAATCGGACGGAAACAGACCTGTTCTTAATTGTATTTCATCGGGTGTCTCTGCTTTCAGATACACTAAGATAGCCGTATGGTAATTTTGTAGCATCCTCGAAAGCATCCAAAAAGAACTTGACATGTCTCGGATGCATTTGGCAGGCCAAGGTAGTAATCTGCAATTTGTCCCTGGAGTTTTTAAAAAGAGTAATATAATTGGCGTTAAGATTAATCGTTCGGCTTTTCTTTCCTTGAAAGAATAAATTTTGAACCAAATAAATGATAGATAGATTCCGGTGACGAGTATATTTTGTGAAAGATTTTTCTATTTCCTGGCTTTCGCTAGCCGATTCCATCAGATCATCTATAATGACCAAATTTATTTTCTCAGGAGGGAGAAGTTCGTCATGGCAAAAAGACTTTGGGATCCCCTCAATAAATTTTAACTGATGAAATTTAGCCGATAGCTCGTTGTACATTTTCTGCCAGCAACTATAAAACCAAATTAAATTTTGAAAAGGCTAAGACACAACATGATTCAAATGTTCCAGTAATTTTTTTACATAATAGGATTTACCGGAACATGACGGACCCGAGATAATTTTAGCGAAGGGATGTTGAAGACTTGTATCAAAATCTCTTTTAGCATCCATACGGCCTTGTGGTGTAGTCTTTTAGGAGAACCCTCTTGTTATACACCACTCTGAATTTCTTCCCGAGTGGTCTGTTTTCTAAAGTGAAGTGTTTTTCATCCCTACGGATCTTATTACCGTGAACCAGTAACTCTTGAGGAGGAGCTTCGTGAGACGTCACAAAATTCTGAACTAGATTGGTTTGTAACGATCGACCTCTTACCCGGCCGGCAGCTACACCTCCAAGACTTGTGGCCTGGATAATTTACTGAGCTGAATCTAAATATCAAGCCGTACCTCTAACAAATAAAAATAAATGAAAAAGGAATATATATATATATCCCTCCACCAAAGCAACAACACCATATATATATATATATATATATATATATATATACACACACACACACACACAACAAACCCTCCCTTGCCCCTGTAACATATAACAAACAACACAAATACTAAAAACTGAATGACATACGGAAATGAATGTGAACTTGAGTCCGGTTATAAAAACTGTCCTGAATGCGGTTGACTGAACTAGCGAAAAAGGAGTCGTTTGATTTTCCCCGGACAAAATGGAGCAGCCTCACCGTGAATCCTCGGTGCGTGGTGGATGATTAATTCCGACCCCGGGGTCTCTCGTGATGAGGTTATTGAAGTAAGTCCGGCGGATAGAAAAACAAACTGGATGGAAATGCGCGATGTAGAATACAGCAGGTAAAGATGGTTTTTGGTCGTGAATGTCAAAAATCTCTTTATCTCCTTCTCTCCTTTCTTCCTCTTCTCTCTTTTTTCTCCTCTTCTCTCCCTGATTACTTAAATAGTCTTGAGATGGATGTAATTGAATAATAGCAAACAGGTGGTTTTCCAGGATTGGGGTTGCGGTCTCCTCCCATTATCTGTCCCCTTTTACGGGGACGACATTCACTGACACACAAACAGCAAACGGGATGATGGAAACAAGACGCACATGGTACTAACACTGACAAAACTATTACTACTATGTAGCCCTGCCACAGGTTAGTGATTCAAGGTTTACAATTTTACCAGTTTCATGTTTAATGGTAATGCCTTTTACCTTCATACATGTTTTGCCTTGTGCTGTTTTATACCCGTATGTCTTCGGACCACCTGATGCAAATTCCATAATATAATCACCAGGATTTAACTCACTGGTGAGCTCTCCTAAATAGTCACCCAGAGGAGGATTGTACTGACCTTTCCCCCAGACTGTCCAGCAAATCGTACAACTCTAACCGGGCATAGGCAGTTGTGAAGGCAGCAATAATGGCATTAACGCTACCAGGTAGTGTGTACTTTTCATCTGCATACTTCCATTGTATTTCAGCAATCTCATCGCCGATAAATTCAAAATAATAAAAAACATTATACTGTTTGGAGAAAATATACTGCAAGAATTCCTCGCCATCCTTGACCAGGCTAGTAGTGAGATGGAGAGGCTTCTGCCCAAATTTACCCCAAAGAGAATGTAAAAACAACTTTGAAATCTGACTCTTAGCCGGGTTACAGCGATGTTATCGCGATCCATTTGTAAGCCTTCCTTCTGATAATATTCTAAAATATACCAGCCATGGGAAGCATCATCCGTTCACCAGGTAGGATAACCTGATGCCTCCTGCTTGCCTTTTAGATGAAGCTTGATATAGTTCGAGAATAGTTCAGAAGTACGTTCGGGGTAATGCCAAATCTCATGAACTTTTGAAACTTTATATCCTTTGTCAATGGCCTTCGCTATTTCCACACTACATCAAGACCTGGTTAAAGCTGTCTCATCCTCTGTGTGACGACAGTCCACAGTCTGAGATTCTGTTTCTGCGCAGGAGCAACAGAGGGTGAACATTAATTTCCAGCAAAACCTGAGAGGCAGGACTGGAAAATTGAGACTACGTGGAGGCTGGGTAGTGGCTTTAATTAAACCCAAATTGCTGAAAAATGATGGTGGGATGACTGATCGGGTACATTGTTGTTTTATTCATATATGGGTACAAATTAGTGAAATCATAATAGTGAATCTGCTCACCACCCCCGACCTTGTGGTACAATTTTATGGCGTTAGTATGGCCGCCGAACAACGGCGTCCCTCGACTTTATACATTGAGGGAAATCGTAATGTTTTAAGAAGTTTGTAGCCTGAGGTCGTTTTTTTCATCGTCTCCCAATCATGCTCCCAGATCACAGAGGTATACCGGTTCATACCAAAAACCGTTTTTTATTTTTGTTATGATATGGATTTAAATAGCCTAAACAATGTTCAGTACGTGATGCAGCGGGAAACTGTTTAAGGGGGGACTTTTTTCACTACTACACCGCTAAACACACATGCAACGGAGTACATGCTTTTGTGGTAGTGCTGCTGCTTGCCAGTAAGGAGACTGTGGAAGATTGTGGGTTCGCTTCCCAGTTCCTCCCTGTGTGGATAGCGCTTTGAGTACTGAGAAAAGCGCTATATAAATGTAATGAATTATTATTATTATTAGTGGAGGTACTGAGCGCTGAAAATTGACAGAGAACATTTACGAAACTGAAGCTGTAGCAGATGATAAAGTTGAACATGATGACACAGAAGAACTTTTGCCGAAAAAAGGAGCCACGTCTGTTGTCTGGAGATTTTGGTTTTAAAAGGTTGGATGTGGACCAAACAACTATTTAGTGCAAATGCTGTTGAGCTAAAGTTGTCGCTGGAGGCGGTAACACGAGCAATTTGCTGCACCACCTTAGCTGAAAACATGCTTTGGAGTACCATGAATGTATGGAACTAAGATTGGCACCCTCCACGTTCTCAGGTAAAACTGAAAAAGCTAGAGGACACTCGAGGCAGACATTACTTGTAGACACGTTTACTGGAGGTACTGCCTACGACAAAAAAAGCAAGCGGTGGATCAAGATAACCAACGGCATTACAATCCATATAGCTAATGTGTCAGTGGACAGAGATTGTTAACATTAACAGAAAGTGTAGTTGGTTTACAAAAAATATTTACTCTTTATTCCTTTTCTAAGACATGTTCAGTGCAGTACAACTTTTGACAAGCACCTCTGAATATTTTACTAAGTCAAAATGCCTCTTTGGATGGTTGAAAATATGTTGTCAAAATTATAGTTTTAAGTTGTTTGCAAAATTTGTTCAATAAAATGGTTCTATATTTTGACTGCAACTGTCATTCATGCAATGTGATTCCTTCTCTTCATTAGTGCCACCCCATTGAAAACTATTACTTTTGGGGCCATGCAAAACTGTATTAATACTTGTGTGCACATTAAAATATTTTTTTGTACAATGTACAATTATCATGACAGTGGAATAGGTTATTCTTAGCCAGTCTACTGCAGTAATTGCAGTGGAACATGTGGTTAACATCCACTCATGCATGGGGAAAAAAATATCATTGAATACTGTGAAACTGGTATAATTTTGAAAAATACCGTGATATAGAATTTTGGTCATACTGTCCAGCCCTAAGTATTTTCAATTTTCGTATAAACTTTTGGTACATAACTGCACAAGTCAGGCCAGTTAAAGGACGGGTACTGTTTAAATCATAGCATTCTGGACAGCCGTGGTAAAAGCAGCCAGCAAATTCAAAGGCGGTCGGAATACCATTAACTCTGGCATAGCCATCAAGAAAAAAGGAGCCCTTCTTTACTTCCCCATGGTTTAGAGCGTGCCGAATGTTCAACTTTTCTGTTTCACAGAGATACAATTACCATTGCATAGATGCATTTGAATAGTTTTTCTGACTGCAGGTGTAATGTTAAGAAGGAATTATACCAATAGATGTTGGTGGCATGCAGTTTTGCCTGTACATGGCCATGCATAGAGAGGCTAGGGTCATACATTGAAATGGGTCAATATTTCCAATTTTGATGACCTCGTCTCTAAATTTGATGCATGCAGTTCTAAGAATTTCAACATAATTTTTACAATAAAAAGCCATTCCCTCTTTAAAATTAAAAACACCATGTTTGACACTCTCATACCTTGTAAAAAGTTCTTCTTTTTCTTTCGTCATCATGCTCTGGACACCGTAGCATTCAGGCTCCGGATAGAGTCCGATATATTCCTGGTTTTCAGTCGTATTAAAGAAATGGGGGAAATACCCTTTTCCAGCTTCAAACCCCATGGCTTTAGGTATGACACTTACTTTCATTGTTAAAAATTTCAAAGAATCTATAAAACGTAATTGATAACCCTCATCTGTGAAACACATCAACTTATTTCCTTGAGTGGTAACCCGAGGGTTCACTCCGTTTTCAATTAAATACTTCATTAAAAAGTACCCATCGTAACCTTTTGAATTGTGAAGGTATAGCATTGATACATGGGGCGACGGTATCTAGCAAAGAACTGTTGTATGCAATTTTCACCCGTCCAGAACCAGGATTTCCCCCGCAATGAATTACAGTATACATAATTCGGAATATGCACACCCGTTTCTTGCTGACTTTCAAAATCATAAAACACATATTATTCACAGAGCTCACCAGACATCAGTGTTTCTATAAAGCATTGATGGTATTCTGCAACATTTTCAATTTTTGATTTACAAACACGGCATTCCTTAGGGCAACATTTATGGGGTTTTGAGTTGGAGTTCACCATGTAAGTTTTGTAACACAGGGGATACATTTTTGAAGTGTCGCAGGCCGCTTCCATGTCATTGGTCTTGTCATTAAATTTAGGAATCATATGCTGAATAAAACAAAATTGGAACCGGCAGTAACAGTTGCAATTAACACACTTGATAAGCTCTTCAGGGATCGGTCTGCAATCGGTGGAGAAACAGACGTTGCAGTGACCTTCACAGTGATGGCTAAGGTTTGAGTGGTAGCCTGTAACAATAGTCACACAAGTATTTCACACCCAGAAAACCCTTTAAATTCAAAATGCCGTAGTAATGGTTGTCATGCAAAAACAAAATATGTTTTAGGGTTTCTACCGCGGGAGCTTTCAAATTAAAAAAAAAATTCATTTCTCGGGCATCTGTACCAGACAACAATTTTAACATCTAGCAAATTTTCAAATTTATGAACGTCCGCAAAGGACACTTTTTAATGCTCAGAGAAGCCAGCTCTGCTCTGAAGGTTGTATGTTTCACGTATGCATAACTGCGTATTTTGTCTGTACCGGTCTTCCATTAGGGTAAGCGGGCAAAAGGCAAAAGAGAGCTGACTCCCGTAATTATAAGAAATAATTAAATGCCTCATTTTCTTTCTGACTATTTCGTGATTGAGTAGAGATGATACCTTGCGAGCACCGCTAGCCCCCCCGCTAGGTGACCGAACAATCTGTATAACTAGCATCAAAGACTCGTCTACTAATACACTCGCATTACTCTGAAGAAGATTCACTATCTGTTGAAGAAACTCGTCTACCCTAATGTTAGCACCAGTCATCTGTACAAAAACACTGATAGGCAAGGAATCAGCACGCAATTCTAACTGAACAACATCATTTGAATTTAAAGTAGCCAAAAAACTATCCAGAATTCTTTGCAGCGTCTCATGAATACTATTAAACACATCCTCATAAGACTCTAGTTCATAGGCATTAGCGAAATTGAAGGGTTGTCTTATTTCTGTGTTATTAAACTACCGCCTGTCGATCTGAATGTCAGCACTAGAGACAGCAGAGGGACCGGCCATAACTGCTACGCCTGATGTAGAAGTGGTTGAGGGTTTAGACACAACAGAACCACCAGTCATAACTGGTACGACAGAGGACGTTGAAGGGACAGCAACAACTGGCAATGCAACAAGGGCTGAGGATCCAGGGACTGACGCAGATGGGGCAGAGGGGTTAGCTACAGATGGACATACTGAAGCAGAGGGGTTAGCTGTAGATGGCAGGACTGAAGCAGGGTGGACAGAGGGGTTAGCTACAGATGGGAATACTGAAGATACAGTAACTGACGCAGAGGGGGCAGAAGGCTTAGCTATAGGCTGCCGGACTGGAGCAGGGAATACTAAAGATAAAGCAGGGGCAGAGGATACAGTGACTGAGACAGAGGAAGAGACAGAAGTAGAGGGTACAAAAGGTATGACTGAAACTGGTGTAACCATGCGCTAAGAGACAACAGCATTCTGTGTGGTTGGAACAAAAGGCTGCACATTTGCAGAACCAAAGTTGTTTGTTAAGCCGTGACCTGTTTGAGTATTCACATTTTCGGTCAAAGACCGCTGAACCCTTTCTAGCAAATTATTTAATGTCAGCATTTCATCTGGCGTAGCTACTGGACGCAGGGATTCTAAAAGGCAGTCAAGATGGTCAAAGTCAATGGGAGTGGTAACAGGTTAAGGAACTCTCATGGTAGCTATTATATTATTCATTTGGGTCATGTTTTGATTTTGCCAATTAATATACTGTATTCCAATTCATTAAAATATCAGGGAGGAGGGGTAGGCATTTTCGTGGGTCAAATAGAGTAACTAAGTTTATTCACCATATCATGTAATAACCCAACATTTTGAGAACCGCTCCCAGCGTCCAAGTCCTCACTTGAACGCCTTTTCCTGCTTTTACCTTCACAACTCATATTGCTGGTCATTATTTCGGGTTTTCTAAAATAGCGTACAATAAAATAACCTTTTCATGTAAATCTGCAGAAATTGGTAAAAGTCCAGTAAGGCGCTTTGAAATTTGATCAATTTCAGCCTTCAACTCGGCAGCCTTAGCCTTGGCGTCAATTCTTTCGGATTTGCGCACTATTTCATGATTGAAAAAATATCCGCATGAACTGTAGTTTAAAACATGTCAGCTTAAAATGAACAGGCTCTAGGCAGTGGCATCCCCCAGTCCGAAGTCTTCAACGGGCTTACGTAGTGAGCCTTGGGCTACGCCAATTCCTGCGCTTGTCTGTATTCACTAAGGATTTGCGTAAGAGAAATTACGTAGTTTACGCCAAAAAAGTTAGTGAGCATGCGCCAATCTGTGGTAGACTGTATTGGTGTTAGCGTCTGCGTCGGAAGAGTAAAGTGAATAAGGAATAGCTTGTCATTGTGTAGCTTGCTGCATGCGCTGGATCTAAGTGCTGGCTTGCAATCCCAGCCCAAGAATCACGTGTGCAAAGTTGTGCTGAAATAAAGAAACACATTTACCGCGAGTTGTTGTTGTTGTCTTATATTCTATTTTCCTTTACGATCTATCCATTCACGTGATAAAAGCGCAATGGAACACTAGATGCTTTGGTCACCTGTCAGCTGAGTGACAATCGTTCAAGTATTTCAAACGGTCTTCCTCTCTAGTGGAAGGGATAGCCTTCATTTCAAGAGTAAGCTTATTGATCTGAAGAACTGTTTGCTAAGTGTATAGCACTGCATCTTGTAGGTGAAAAGCAAAGCAGTGATTCACTGGGAGGCTGCTCGCTGTGGACACAAAGGATTTAATGAAATGTAGAGAGTGAAAGGAGGAATCGGAAGGGAGCACGTAAAGAAAAGAGAAAATGAAGGCATGAAATGAGCAGTACACGCTTAGAACGTAGAAAGGAGAAACGGGCACAAGGCCAAAGTGACATTAAAAGTGCAGAATGTGAGAGAAAGAATTGGCTTTAAAAATGCAATGGTAGAAATGAAGGCTTTGGACACGCTGTTGGCTGATTTGGACTGCTCGCTGTCCGTTCACACGGTGGATGTGGCTGCACTCGCCGGCAGGACATGAAAGGTAACCTTCGATAGCGTGAACTTGATACCAGAGCGTGCATTTGAAATGGTGACTTAAAGATGACTTCTGCATTTCATCATGATTGAAAAAATATGCACATGAACTGTAGTTTAAAATATGTCAGCTTAAAATGAACAGGCTCTGGGCAGTGGCATCCCCCATTCCAAGGTCTTCAACGGGCTTACGTTATGAGCCTTGGGCTACGCCAATCCCTATGCTGGTCAGTATTCACTAAGGATTTGCGTAAAAGAAATTGCGTAGCTTATGCAAAAAAAGTTAGTGAGCATGCGCCAGTCTGTGGCCGACTGTATTGGTGTTAGCGTCTGCGTCAGAAGAGTAAAGTGAATAAGGAATAGCTTGTCATTGTGTGGCTTGCTGCACGCGTTGGATCTAAGTGCTGGCTTGCAATCCCAGCCCAAGAATAGCCTGTGCAAAGGGGTGCGAGAGATTAAGAAACACTTTTACCATGGGTTGTTGTTGTTTTTGTTGTTTTATAGTCTTCTGCTTTTCTTTACGAACTGTCCATTCACACGATAAAAGTGCAAAGGAACACCAGGAGCTTCATGTTTAACGCCGTGCGGAGAACTCACATTATAACATAATGTAAGCACAAAAGCGAGAATGTGCGTACACACAGAAAAATCCAGATGCATAAATCTGTGTGTTCCCCAACTTCCACGTTCTTCCACTACATCCCAATCAGCGTGAAAAGAAACACACGTGCCCGCGCCTGCTGCCCCATCCCAACTCCTACCAGAATTACGCCTCTTTGAATATGCAAATCAATATATACTGAGATATATACGTGATATCTTTTTCATGATGATATGAATGAAAGCATGTTATTAAACATGGGAACACGGTGGCGCAGTGATTGTTCATGGCTTACGCAAGATGCTTGCTGTGCCATGCGCGACCTTCGATGAAATAATTTATTGCAGCAGTAGTGTCTCTTTCAAACGTACTAACCTCTGATTTCTGTCCTGTCCAATCGGCACACAATCAGCTCTGTAATAGACGTTAAGCCATCTGTAAGCTTAGAATGACGATTCTTCAAAACGTTTAAGGAACATTGAAATATCTTCGTAGTATTCTAACCATCTATCCTTCCAGTGTTGCGCCAGCCCAGCAAGAATACAGCACGAGGTAGGAACAATCCGTGAACTAGCTAGTACTGCGGCACCATGTCCTCACATGTTTAATTATTAACAATATAGATTATTTAAATGAAGTTAAAGTTTTATCTGTATATTATAATCAACATATTTTGCTGCATTTCATCTTAAAAATGATATCTTCATATTTAAGTATGCACTTTATAAAGTGGTGCAGGTTGTGCAATATTATAACTGCAGTACAAGTTTACAGTGAGGTGATTGTACTTATAAGTACAGACAGTTCTACAAGGAGCACTTGATGGATTGATTGAATGCATTTAAAGTTCTTGGGACGAAACTGTTTCTGGACCGCGAGGTCCGTACAGGAAAGGCTCGGAGGTGTTTTGCCGTGACTGAGGCAGCGTGTGCTTGATGCTGTATACCAATTATTCTCTTTCCAATCAGCTGCTGCTGTGATTCCAAACTCAGATACAGTGATATAAATAGTCCGAGTGGTGCAGTGAGAGTAATGTGGAAAAAGATGATCCACTGTGGCAGCCCTTAACGGGAGCAGCTGAAAGAAGAAAAAGAAGGTGCAGTGAGAGTAACAATGCTAAAGCAGTTATGGTATTTGGAATACTATGGCTACTCCCTGGACCATTATATTGTTATAGGTTAATTACAATCAGATGCATTACACTAATAAACAATATGCAGTTAGTTTCAGTGTATTTATAAAGCCACGTCAGGAATGTGGATCTAAGAAAGAAAGGGTAACCAGACAGGAACAGTAGCACTGCTTTGACGCTGGGTGCCACCAGTCTGCAAAACCGAGAGGAGAACTTGCATACGCCAGGGTATAAGGTACCATGGAAATGTGCGTGGCCTTATGCCAAGTTTAGGTTTTATACATCACAATTTGAGCATGGAAACGTTCGTACACAACATTTCTGTGCGTATGCACCGTTTATACATGAGCCCCATCAGACTCGGGTGAATCACTCAGGTACATCGATTGAAGCAGGCTTGCTCTCTCTCGGACTGCTGAATGTGCCCTCATCGTAATGTGGCAGCTACTGGCTATCACTTCTTCACACAGGGAGTCACTCGGCCAGCCAATCGCCTGCCAGGATTTCTCTAAATACATCATGAACAATTTAACTTTATTTAAGCAATGGACTAAGGGAACCAACATATGAAATATGCTTCTTATACCTCCTCAGGAAGGGCACC
The DNA here is from genome assembly GCF_900747795.2 of Erpetoichthys calabaricus. Lineage (NCBI taxonomy): Eukaryota > Metazoa > Chordata > Cladistia > Polypteriformes > Polypteridae > Erpetoichthys > Erpetoichthys calabaricus. The sequence goes on from NC_041408.2 coordinate 39,647,307, forward strand.
ACTCTGTAACAATCGCCCCATACGGGACGCGATTACTACACTTCACCACACGAGAGGGAAGTGGACGATGTTTGAAGGATATAATAGCATTAAAATATTTGGTCCTCGGCTCCTGTTCTTCCCTGTACGTGCCTCCCCAATACTTGAAAGAAATCAGATGGAAGTTGGACTGGTTTAGTATATTGTAATCCAACGTTGATACATTTACATGCCCGGTGTCTGAGTCCTAATTAGTGATCCTTGTTCCTCAGCGGCCAAATCTTAATCCCCGATTTGAAACACACATAAAGAAGAAAGATTAAACGTAGTCTGTGAAACGGCGAAGAATCCTGTAGTACAGTTCTTACTGCATGATGGAGGAAAAAACAGTTCTCAGGTGAAAATGGCTTCCCAGCTGGCTACCCTGAAGAACTTAGACACGAGTCCGACTCACCAACGTGAGCACCCGGAGAACCTCAGGTCCATATACTACAACCCCTGTCCTCTTCTCGGGGATACGCATCACTGTTTCAACTTCGAGGTAGCCACCCACAAATAGCAAACATTCCTGGGGAAGTCTGATTATGAAATATTCTTTTAAGCGTAGATAGCCGTGCTCCATGCCTTCTGTTTTTTTTTCCTCTTCCTCCTCGATCTGCCATTCCCCTTAAAAAAATTTCCCGCCAAAACATCCTTTCCCTACTTAGATGTCATAGCAACATGACGCCGACAACTGGCAGCTTGAATCATTACCGGGCGGGTCCTCCCAGCACTTGGTAGTCCAAAATCTTTCTTAGACACCCTCTCCCGGCCATATAATACAGTGACAGCCAGTCCAGAAAGCCAACCCGCTTGTCGTGTTATGTAGCCTTGCTACACATGTACACTTTATTATTTTTAGACAGAAATCCGTTTGGTGTTGTGTACATGAGGTAGAAGCTGAAGTCTGAAAATACAGCATCTGCTCGGAAGAACCTCTGACATTTCAAAGTTCAAGTCACAGAAATCCATCATTAAAAGTCCCAAAGTATTCTAGGCAAAATTCAAAGTTAGGAAAACAGTAACATTCCCAGAAGTCATCTTTTCCCTAAGCTCAACTATATTTTTAGTGATCTCCGTAGATTTTGGAAATTACCAATTTGTGGATGCCAGAGCTATCACATCTCCATTTCTTATAGCAACACCATGATAATGTTGTGCATCACAGTGCAATGATCCTATGATGGCAGGCCTGCTACCACTCCCTATTGGGGCATATAGTAGCAAATGTATGTAGAAATGCGTGCCCCCTGTCTACTGCTTACAAAATACCTCCAGACAGCTAAAATTCTTCAAAATGCATTTAAAAGGTTATAGAAAGTCTTTTAAATCACTTTCATGTCTACTATGGCCTTATGTCCCATCCACTGGTGGGGACACTCATTTCCACAGCTGGAGCAGAGGTGTAGAATTGTGTTCCCTCTGGCTGCTGCTTACAAAATGAACACATGACAGACAAAATTCACAAAATTGATTTAAAAAGATTCTATGTACTACATCATTTTCTTCTCTGCTATGCCACTGCATCACATTCACTGGAGTGGACATGCATTTCCATGGCTGGAGCAGAGCCATAGAAATGCATGCCCCCAGTCTGCTGCTTACAAAATGATCACTGTGGACAGCTAACATTGTTTCATATCTATTTAAACTGATAGTAGGAAGTCTTTTACAGCACTTTTAAAGCACTTTCTCCTGCACTTTGCCATCCCATCTTTTGGGGGGAGGGGGGCACTTATTTTAGCATAGCTGTAATAATATGTGCCCCCTGGCTTTTGTTTGCATGATGAATACTAGAATTATAAAATTATCCAAAATTTCTCTCTATTATAAAAAAAAAAAATCCTGCAGAGAAACAGTAGGGCGTCGAGACGTGATCTTCACGTTAAGATCACGGAAGACACTTAAAAGAACCACGAGACTAGAGAGAGCGCATATAAAGCGTATAAGGACATTATAAATGAAATGTAGACGACTAAGCGAAGAAGAAAGCAGCACGGAGAAAAGAGACTGAAAAGTGTTGGAGAGACAAAAAAGAAAAATAGTAATCTAGGTGCAAATTCAGAATAAATAAGGTGCAATTAATTACTTTATCATCCTGGAACAAGTGGAATTGAAAAAAAAAGCACGTCCAATCTGGACGTTGGCGCTATACACATGCAGAGCAGGTTAGATTATGAAAGCAATGGAATTCGAAAGGCTAAAGAATATGTTAAAGAATATGAAAGTAGGAAAATTAGAAAGTATAAAAAAAAAAGAAAGTAAAGATCGCAGTATCACAAAGAAACAGAAATTATTACTCGAAAAAGGGAAAATAATCTCCACGGACAAGGTGTCATTGAAACAAAAAGAAGGACAAAGCGAGGTCAGAAATAAAAGACAGAGTAGAAAACAAAGTAAAACATCATAAAGAGGTTAAAAAACAATGGGGCCAAACACATGCAGAGCAGGTTAGAGATAATGAAAACTGGAATTCAAAAGCCTCAAAAAAACGGAGGCGCGAAACACATGCGGAGCAAGATAAAGAATATGAAAGCAGAAAAAAACGACAGTGTCATAACAAAGAAAGTAAACATCGCGTTAGCGCAAAGAAAGAGAAATTATTACTCGGAGAAATAACGAAAAGGCGAATAAAGATCGGATATTTGGACACAGGTGATATGTCAGAAGTATGTAAATATTGTAAGGCTTTGGAGTTTTAAGTCAAGAGAATTTCAAAAACAGAGTTTACCTCACATGCATTTATTGGTTACTTTGCAAAAAAAATTATTAACTGCTGATGATGTGGATCGTTTTGTCTGTGCTGAAATTCCAAAGTCATTAAACACATGTCTCACTGACCTCATTAAAAAGATTCAGCACATTGAGACTCGAAAGATTCCAAATATTGTTTCAGAAATAAAAGTGAAACTAATGAAATAGCAACAATTCAAAGAAAAATAAAATCTTAAAAGTGTGTATCCGGAAAAACAAAAATGGGGGTTGGCAAGCGAAGCAAGCAGGGGGTGAAGCCCCCTAATATTAAAAAAGATTGAAGGAAGTCTTCTATATCACTTTCATGTCTACAGTGGCTCTCTGTCCCATCCACTCGAGTGGACACTTATTTCCTCAGCTGGGCCATTGCCATAGAAATGAGTGCCCCTTGTCCTTTGTTTTCAAAATGAACACTATACAATAGAATACAATACAATACAGTTTATTTTTGTATAGCCCAAAATCACACAGGAAGTGCCGCAATGGGCTTTAACAGGCCCTGCCTCTTGACAGCCCCCAGCCTTAACTCTCTAAGAAGGCAAGGAAAATCTCCCAAAAAAAACCTAGTAGGGAAAAATGGAGGAAACCTTGGGAAAGGCAGTTCAAAGAGAGACCCCTTTCCAGGTAGGTTGGGCGTGCAGTGGGTGTCAAAAGAAGGGGGTCAATACAATACAATACACAGAACAGAACAAATCTTCAATAAAAAATTTAAAATTTTTTAGAAGTACGGAGCAGAATTTAACAGTAGATGACATTCTGACAAAATCCTACTGAATTTAACAAATAAGTAAAACATTTGCTAAAAGTGTCAGTTTCCATATCAATGTGTACATTAAAATCCCCCATCAGTACTACATGATCATAATTTATAGCCAAATCAGATAGAAGGTTGCTAAATTCAGACATGAACAATGAATATGGCCCTGGTGGTCTGTAGACTAGCACTATAATTGTGTTGGAATCTGTTTTAATATTTAAAATGAATGCCTCAAAGGATGTAAAGTTGCCTGAATTTTTAGAAGTGATTTGCATTTTGTTACAATGAATTATTCCAAGGCCTCCTCCTCGACCAAAATCTCTAGACTTATGAAGGAACAAGTAGCCATCTGGTGACGCCTCAGCTAGGGGGACAGTGTCACATTTACTAAGCCAGGTTTCAGTGAGAAGACACAGATCAGATTTTGTACTTAATATAATATCATTTACCAAAACAGCTTTAGCGCCAAGAGAGCGAATGTTCAATAAGCAGCATTTAAAACTGCATAGTTCTTTCTGAACTGCTGATATATTTTTTGTTTTAATATGAAGTAAATTTCTATTACAGATGCCCCTGGTAGAGGGTCTGGTTTTATCCCTTGGTCTAATTTTACACCTTATTTTTTGGTTATCAATTAATTTAAGGTTTGTATCAAGACTAAATTTACTGGATGCCCCATGACAAGGATTATGGGTAACAGCTTCAGGAAAGTAACAGGTAAGATAAAACAACAGCCTGTGATTTAAGATCACATGACTGTGGCCTGGATGGTGCTCTAATCAGTCAACCAGGCAGTTTTGCTGCCATATTTTGGGATAATACATAAGATCCCCTCCAGTTAGGATGAAGATCATCTCTTCTGAAAAATCCAGGGGCCTCATGTATAAACAGTGCGTACACACAGAAATGTTGCGTACGAACCTTTCCACGCTCAGATCGCGATGTATAAAACCTAAACTTGGCGTAAAGCCACGCACATTTCCACGATAACTCATACCTTGGCGTATGCAATTTCTCCGCTCGGTTTTGCAGACTGGCGGCACCCCAGCGTCAAAGCAGTGCTACTGTTCCTGTGTGATCACCCTTTCTTTCTTAGATCCACATCCACGGCGGCGGCTTTATCAAATACACTGAAATTAACCGCATATCGTTCATAAATTTAATGCATCTGATTGTAATTAACCTGTAACAATATAATGGTCCACAGAATGGTCAAACTACTGTTCCTGTGTGCTCATCCTTTCTTTCTTAGCTCCACATTCCTGACGCGGCTTTATAAATACACTGAAATTAACTGCATATTGTTTATTAGTGTAATGCATCTGATTGTAATTAACCTGTAGCAATATAATGGGCCAGGGAATAGCCATAGTATTCCAAATGCCATAACTGCTTTAGCGTTGTTACGCTCACTGCATCTTCTTCTTCTTTTTGCTGTTCCCGTTAAGGGTTGCCACTGCGGATCGTCTTTTTCCATATTACTCTCACTGCACCACTCGGAGTATTTATATCACTGTATCTGAGTGTGAATCACAGCAGCAGATGATCGGAAAGAGAATTATCAGTATACAGTTTCAAGTAGGCTACACACTACCTCAACCACGGCAAAAAGCGTCAAAGCCTTTCCTGTACGGACCTCGCGTTTCAGAAACAGTTTCATCCCAAGAACTATAAACGCACTCAATCAGTCCATCAAGTGCTCCTTGTAGAACTGTTTGTACTTATAAGTACAATCACTCACTGTAAACTTACACTACAGTTATAATATTGCACAACCTGCGCTACTTTATAAAGCGCGTATGATGACAATATCATTTTTAAGATGAAATGCAGCAAAATATGTTGCTTATAGTATACAGATAAAACTTTAACTTCATTTAAATAATCTGTATTGTTAATAATTAAACATGTGAGGACACGGTGCCGCAGCGTATAGCTAGTTCAAGAATAGCTCCTGCCTTGCGCTGTATTCTTGCTGGTGCTGACGCGACACTGGAAGGATAGACGAATAGAATAATTAAACATGTACTACGAAGATATTTCAATGTTCCTTAAAAGTTTTGAAGAATCGGCGTTCTAAGCTTACAAATGGCTTAACGTCTATTACAGAGCTGATTGTGTGGCGATTGGAGAAAGAAAAGTATGGACAGGAATTGGAGGTTAGTACGTTTGAAAGAGACAGTACTTCTGTAATAAATTATTTCATCGAAGGTCGCACATGGTACAGCAAGCCTCTTGCGTGAGATATGAACAATCACTGCGCCACCGTGTTCCCATGTTTAATAACATGCTTTCATTCCTATCATCATGAAAATGATATCACGTATACATCTCAGTATTTTAATTATTCAGAGAGCTGTAATATCTCGAATGTAATGGATTCTGTGTCTGTCGGAGAAAGAGAAAGAACGGAAGCACGTAGTGATTCACACACACAGAGCACATAGAAGATCAAACACAGAACAAAGCATTTAACATGCTACTTGAGAAACTAGTAAAATAAATGATTTTAAGATGAAGTTTATGATGTTCTACTTTAATGGCAAAATAAACTACATGATTAAAGTGGAAATTTCGAGATTAAAGTTGACATTTCGTGCTTTTTTCCCACTGTGTGCCTATGTTTTTTGTTTGTACCCTAATACGCTTTCATATGACACTCAGACGGTGGGCTACGACTTGCCTTTTCACGGCGACTTTGATATGCGATTTCTTTTTTCTTTCAGGCACTGTGTGACTTTGTGAATTTGATCTTTTGAGTTTTTCCGACACTGTCAGTCGATCAACTTTCTTTTGTTGATTATACCACTGTTTAAACCAACAAATAGTAGGTTTTTCCTTTGCCTCCACTTGGTATTCGCTGAAATTCTTATATTTTCCCCTGTGCTTTTCCCATTGTCTTTTCACAGAAGGCTATTTATATTGATTTGCATATTCAAAGAGGCGTAATTCTGGGAGGAGTTGGGGCGGGACAGAAGGCGCGTGCACATGCGTTACTTTTCACGCAAATCGGGATTTATGTAGTGGAAGAACGTGAAAGTATGCGTGCGCACAGATTCCTGCATCTGGATTTTTCTGTGCGTACGCACAATCCCGCTTTTGTGCTTACGCCATGTTATGGTGTGAGTTCTACACACGGCGTTATACATGAGGCCCCAGGCCTTTCCCAAAAATCATCCCAATTGTTCACAAACGCTATACTTTTGTTTGCACACCAGGGGCCTCATGTATAAACGGTGCGTACGCACAGAAATGTTGCGTACGAACCTTTCCACGCTCAAATCGCGATGTATAAAACCTAAACTTGGCGTAAAGCCACGCACATTTCCACGGTACTCATACCTTGGCGTACGCACTTCTCCGCTCGGTTTTGCAGACTGGCGGCACCCAGCGTCAAAGCAGTGCTACTGTTCCTGTGTGATCACCCTTTCTTTCTTAGATCCACATCCTGACGCGGCTTTATAAATACACTGAAACTAACTGCATATTTGTTTATTAGTGTAATGCATCTGATTGTAATTACCCTGTAGCAATATAATGGTCCAGGTAATAGCCATAGTATTCCAAATACCATAAACTGCTTTAGCGTTGTTACTCTCACTGCATCTTCTTCTTCTTTCAGCTGTTCCCGTTAAGGGTTGCCACAGCGGATCATCTTTTTCCATATTACTCTCACTGCACCACTCGGAGTATTTATATCACTGTATCTGAGTGTGAATCACAGCAGCAATTGATCGGAAAGAGAGTTATCGGTATACAGTTTCAAGTACACACTACCTCAACCACGGCAAAAAGCGACAAAAGCCTTTCCTGTACGGACCTCGCGTTTCAGAAACAGTTTCATCCCAAGAACTATAAACGCACCCAATCAGTCCATCAAGTGCTCCTTGTAGAACTGTTTGTACTTATAAGTACAATGACCTCACTTTAAACTGACACTACAGTTATAATATTGCACAACCTGCGCCACTTTATAAAGCGCGTATGATGACAATATCATTTTTAAGATGAAATGCAGCAAAATATGTTGCTTATAGTATACAGATAAAACTTTAACTTCATTTAAATAATCTGTATTGTTAATAATTAAACATGTGAAGACACGGTGCCGCAGCGCTAGCTAGTTCAGGGATTGTTCCTGCATTGCGTTGTATTCTTGCGCTGACGCGACACTGGAAGGATAGACGGATAGAATAATTAAACATGTACTACGAAGATATTTCAATGTTCCTTAAAAGATTTGAAGAATCGGCGTTCTAAGCTTACAGATGGCTTAACGTCTATTACAGAGCTGATTGTGTGGCGATTGGGTATTTGGAGAAAGAAAAGGAAGGACAGGAATTGGAGATTAGTACGTTTGAAAGAGACAGTACTGCTGTGATAAATTATTTCATCGAAGGTCGCACATGGCGCAGCAAGCCTCTTGCATGAGATATGAACAATCACTGCGCCACCGTGTTCCCATGTTTAATAACAATGCTTTCATTCCTATCATCATGAAAATGATATCACGTATACATCTCAGTATTTTAATTATTCAGAGAGCTATAATATCACAAATGTAATGGATTCTGTGTCCTGTCGGAGAAAGAGAAAGAACGGAAGCACGTAGTGATTCACACACATAGAGCACATAGAAGATCAAATACAGAACAAAGCATTTAACGTGCTACTTGATAAACTAGTAAAATAAACGATTTTAAGATGAAGTTTATGATGTTCTACTTTAATGTCAAAATAAACTACGTGATTAAAGTGGAAATTTCGAGATTAAAGTTGACATTTCGTGCTTTTTTTTCCCCACTGTGTGCCTATTTTTTTTGTCTGTTCCCTAATAAGCTTTCATATGACACTAAGACGGTGGGCTACGACTTGCTTTTCACGGCGACTTTGATATGTGATTTCTTTTTTATTTCGGGCACTGTGCGACTTTGTGAATTTGATCTTTCGAGTTTCTCCGACACTCTGTCACTCGATCAACTTTCTTTTGTTGATTATACCACAGTTTAAACCAACAAATAGTAGGTTTTTCCTTTGCCTCCACTTGGTATTCGCTGAAATTCTTATATTTTCCCCTGTGCTTTTCCCATTGTCTTTTCACAGAAGGCTATTTATATTGATTTGCATATTCAAAGAGGCGTAATTCTGGGAGGAGTTGGGGCGGGACAGAAGGCGCGTGCATGTGCGTTACTTTTCACGCTGATCGGGATTTATGTAGTGGAAGAACGTGAAAGTATGCGTGCGCACAGATTCCTGCATCTGGATTTTTCTGTGCGTACGCACAATCCCGCTTTTGTGCTTACGCCATGTTATAGTGTGAGTTCTACGCACGGCGTTATACATGAGGCCCCTGGTTTCTAGCCAGCAGTGAAGGGAATGCAATCTGCTATAAATCACATCCCCTCTATGTAATCTTGGTAAGGGGCCAGATACAACTAAATTCCGACATTTTCTTTTGGCTTTGATGCATAGAGAGATGAAGTTCCTCTTTAATACCTCAGATTGCTGTGAATAAATATCATTAGTGCCGACATGTAGCAATAAGGTAGATACTTCATCGTCGGCAACACGGTCCAATGCGGCCTCTATGCCAGAAATCTTGGCCCCCGCGAGGCACTTAACATTAACTGCTGGTTTAACACAGTTTGGAATTCTAACATTCCGCACTATGGAATCGCCAATTATGAGCACTTTCTTATTCCCAGTTTCCACAGGCGTGCTGCGGAGTGCTGAGAATCTGTTCTGAGTCCGAATCGGTGACCTGGGTGCCGGGGTACTACATTTTGGATTCTTAGACCCCCGTCTTACTGTTACCCACTCGCCCTGTGGCTGAATTGGTGCTGCTGACTTCGGCCGCGCACTGATTACAGTGGGACCAGGAGAGACTGAAGCCGAATCAGAAGTAGCTGAATTGTCTAAACAAACCGAGTCAATCCAGTTTTCAGTTTGCCTAATCACTATCAGATTCCTAACGCGGTCCTCCAATTCACGTATTTTCCCAACCAACTCTAAATCAACTAAAAACTTTTGGCAGGTGAAGCTGTCTACAATGTCGGCCGGAAAACCTGAACTGTACATGCTGCAGGACACACAACATATAAACGTGCCCTCAACGGGCAGAAAGCAGATAGAACTTACGTTTAGTATTGATGTTATCTTCTCCATTTTCTGTAGTTACTTAAGTGCTTTCTGCTTCAGAGACCGTCGGCTTTAAGTTTTCACCACCCGCTGAGCGATCAACTTTAGTTTCTCACTGCCGGTTATTTCTACTGGTCAGCTGCCGGCGTTACTTCAGATGAACTTGCTCGGGTGTTTGCGAAGGGCTATGTGCCTGTGGGAGACGCCGCTGCTCTGTGCTTCCGTTCGCTGTTACGCTAGTGCTTCCGCCTGAGTGAGAGAGAGATAAAATCAGTGAAATCCATCCGGTACAGCTAAAATGTTTCAAAATATATTTTAAAAGATTGCCAAAATTCTTCTACATCAATTTCAAGTCAACTGTGCCCCATGATCCTATCCACTTGAAGGGATACTCATTTCCACAGCTGAGCCTTTGCTGTAGAAATGCATACCCCCTAACTGATGCTTACAAAGTAAACACTAGACATGTATTTAAACAATTGTATGTGACGTTCATATCTACTGTGGTCCTCTGTTCCTTTCACTTGGGGGGACATTCATTTCCACAGTTGCAGCAGAGCTGTACAAATGTTGGCCCCTATCTGCTGATTTTAAAATGAACACTGGAATTGCAAAATTGTCCAAAATCTCTTCTGTCAGCTCTCATTTTTTGAAGTTTCTTTATATCTTTTATAATGAACTTTTTAAAATACTATTTGATTTTTACTGCCACTTCATTGAATAGAGACTTGACATCAATTCCCAAGTTGGTCACTGTCAGTGTAAGTCTGCATTTCACTACTCATTTGATAGACTTGGCTTCAGGTTAGGTGGCAATTTTAAACTGCAGTAGTGTGAGCAAGCATGAGTGTGGAAAGCACTAGACTGGCATTTTTTTCGGTCTCACTTTTTGCCTTCTAGCCGATGACTGTGAACCATTTTTACAAGAGGTATGGGTTGGACCAATTTTCAACGCAATTTAAAACAAGCTACTAAAAGATATTTGTGTCTCATGTTGTAAGTGTTGGATCCATTGAGGATGTCAACTTAAATAAAAAAATTGTACATTTTGGGTTTTTTTAAGCATTTAATATTGTAACATATTATCCATTGCTGTGTGAATATACTTTTTCATGGGGATGGCCTTTACTTTTGTCTTTTTTACATAGTTTTTTAAAATTTTAGTAATTCCAAATTTAGGTATGTACCTGTCCTTCATTATATGAAAAACATTCTTAAACCTGTTCCACTTCTCCTTGACTGTCTCCACCCTTAAAAGCTTATCCCAGTCTTTCCTCCTTAGACTTTGCCAAATCTGCTCAAAATTTGTCCTATCAAAGTTAAACTTAACAATTCTAGTCGTTGCATCTGTACTCTTCCAAAATGCTGAGAACTGTATTATATTATGGTGACTTGTGGTTGAATCATCTCTACAACCTCAATTCTATCCTGATTATTACAAAATACTAAATCTAGTCAGCCAGTGTTGGTGCTTTAACACATTGTGTTAAAAAACAGTCACTGATTATGTCTAAAAACTCCTGCTGTTGTGTTCCACTATTTCCAAAGTTAGGCTAGTTAATATTCAGCTAATTAAAGTCCCCCATGACTATAATGTAAGCCTGTATACTTGCCTTTTTTAAGATTAATAAAAAGTTTTGTATTGAAATTACTGTCTGTATTGGGGAGTCTATAGCACATTCATTCCCTAATACCTTACAGACTAAGCCAGATGTCCTCATTTAGATAGGGTGCATCATCCAATGGAAGAGAAGTTACATTTACATTCTGTTTGACATGAACAGAAACCTGCTCTCTTTTTACCTTAGATAGATAGATAGATAGATAGATAGATAGATAGATAGATAGATAGATAGATAGATAGATAGATAGATAGATAGATAGATAGATAGATAGATAGATAGATAGATAGATAGATAGATAGATAGATAGATAGATAGATAGATAGATAGATACTTTATTAATCCCAAGGGGAAATTCACATAGATAGATTTACCTTCTATATTTCCTTGTTAAAATGTGCATCCCTACATGCTATATTTATTTCCATCCTTGTTATTCAGCCAGGTTTCTGTTATTACTATAATGTAATTATGCTCAGCTAAATACAACTCCAACTCACTTGTTGTATTTTTGACACTTATAGCAATTTTAGCAACCTATTTTAATGGGTTACTCATTTTACTTTTGCATTTAAACTGTACTGGACAGTTGTCATATACACAGAAATTTCAAGGGTGATGGCTAAGTATGTAAATTCATTTGTTTATAAAACAGACTTACTTTTTTGACCATTCTGAACTTTCTTTAACAGACTGCTGTGATGAATGCTCCTTCTTCAAGCATTTGCTGAAGAGGTAATTAAAGACATAATGGACAATCTTTCTCCTGCCTGATTTATGACTCAAATAGGTTTTATCAAACTTGTCATAGCCGAGGATAAGTTTCTTTTTTTAACTAATACATTGATTTCTATCACATCATTTATATCAATTGAATTTCTACCACAGGGTGCACACTATCTGTCTTAAGAAATCTGGGCCAGGTCTGCCAATTCTCTACTACAACGCAGGCCAGCCAACTTCTTCTCCATTTCAGCGACACTGAGCTTGAGTTGCTAGATCAGCTGGCATCTACTGCAGATGTAGAAGACTGGCTACTTCAAGCCATCGTCTAAAAGTCCAATATCCAATAGGACTTGCTTTGCACTGGCCTCATTATTAAAATTTGACTTTGAATAACGGAAACTGTTAAATGTTTTTATTATCTATATATATAAAAATGGAATGGGTGGGTCGTCGGGTGGGCCTTTTTTTCATTCCGTCGTTTTTTCGACGTTTTGAAAATGTAGAATGATTATTTGATTTTTTTGTTTTTATTTGATCGTGTCTATGTAGCCGCCGTCGTAATAAAGTATCGCTAAAATCGTCATTTATCGTAATTTATTTTTGACGTATAACGTCGCCGTCGTCGAGGTCAGTGATACCAGTGCAAAAAATCTGCTTACGGTTGAAAGACACGCCCTACTCACTGGACAGTTAAAAACACCAATCAAACTAACGATGACATCAAGTATTACCCAATCAAAAGTAGGAAAGGAGGCATCTTCATAAAATGCGTGTGGGATGATTTGCATGAGACGCTGCTTTAAAAAAAAAATGATAAAAAAAATACGGGATAAATCCCGTCCAGTATTGATTCAAAATGGGACGCGCAATTTAATTCTCAAACGCGGCACGATTCCGTATTTTAAAGGACGGGTGGCAACCCTACAGTGCCAGGTAACCACCCATACAATCAGATTGTGATTCAGACTAGGAATGCAATGAATGTAATTACCCCGATCTACAGACAAGGCGAAAGTGTTGCAACATTCAAAGATGATGGTTTGGGATAAGTACACCATACAACATAAAAGAGCTTATGAAGCCTTGAACCGAAAAAAGCAACATCTCAGAGATCGTAAAAAAAAAAATAGGAGCTAATGTCGTTTTACTCGCTGTAGATTTTAGTCAAACATTACCGGTTATTTCACGAGGGAGACCAGCACATCAACTCAACGCGTGTTTAAAATCCATGCTTCTCCCACGCTCGGTTATATGTCGCGTGTTCTCGGGTAGGTGCACCAAAAAATGTATACATTTAAGCATGTAATGGGCAAACAAAAAATGAGGTATACCCAAAGGCACAGCAGTAGTACTTAATGTAACTTTACTTCTTAAATGTTAATGTTTTACTGTTTAATAATTTATACGCTTCTTATATGTTGTTCAAATTCTTTTATCAAAATACCACTGACAGCGCAATGCACGATAACATCGAGTGAATACACCATACACATCCGCCCACGGCTGCCCTGCTGTGCGCAGATAGGACTTGATTGTACAATAAAATAAAATAAAGATAAAAAGACTAAAACAATCATCACCCATAAAGCGGATAGTAGACGTGACGTACTATATGTGTACCACATTTCAAGTGTATAGGTGCAACGGTTTGCGAGCTACAGGTCATTTAAAATCCTGGACAGACACACAAATTGCCACGGTAGCAAATTACAGAAGAAGATTTTACTGTTTAATAATTTATATTTATATGAAATGTGCTTCTTATATATTACTTCATATTCTCATATGATAATGATGTTAATGTTTATATTGATTTCTGTGTTATTAAAACTGCATGTATGTGTGTATATGTATATATATATATATATATATATATATATATATACTAGCAAAATACCCGCGCTTCGCAGCGGAGAAGTAGTGTGTTAAAGAGGTTATGAAAAAAAAAGGAAACATTTTAAAAATAACGTAACATGATTGTCAATGAAAGCCCGTTTCACTCAGTAAGTCTTATGTGTGTGTTTATGTATGTGTGTGTATATATATGTACATGTGTATATGTAGATATGTATATATATGTATATGTATATAAATGTTTATGTGTGTGTGTATATTATATACGAGCTGTATATACCCGGCGTTGCCCGGGGCAGAAGTAACCTAATCGGTCAAACACTTACATATATACCAAAGTAAACCTAATCGGTCAAACAGTTACATATATAAAAAAAGCGAACCTAATCGGATAAACAGCTTCATATATACAGAAGCGAACCTAATCAGACAAACAGCTAATCTATATACATAAGCAAACCTAATTGGTCAAACAGTTACATAAATACAAAAGCAAACCTAATCGATGAAACAGCTTCATATATACAGAAGCGAACCTAATTGGTCAAACAGTTATGCATGTGCAGAATAATTTTACAAAGATTATGCGTGTTAACAATCATTAAAAAGAAAAGATTGAGGAACTCTTCTTCTATATGTGATGAAGCTGGATGAAGCTGACTTGACGAAGACGTAGGTGGCATAGATTGGTTTTTCTAAAACAGAAGAAAAAAATGAGTATCTATTATTATTTTAAATTAGAATGAAAATGAGAACCTTGATTAGAGATAGATTATCCGTATTAAAATATGTGCATGAATAAACTTTTGCTAACTCTCTAGCAAAAGTTTATTCATACAAATTGGCATGGGATGGCTTTGTGAAAAAGTAAAAATTAGATAAAAATAAATTGAGAATGCATACTTCCATTTGACTGAGATTATGTGTAATGATGAAAAAAAAGTTTAGTATGTTTTTTTTTCCATACGGGAAGGATGTAAAACCTTACATAGGCACCCTTCAGCCCGTACTGAAGGGTAGTGTCAGATTCTTACTGACTAAAAAACACCCTTTTTATTCCACAGCTACCCCAAAAACCACTATTAGGCATTACTTTTGGGGTGGCAGTAGTTTAGTTATGAAACAGCTGGGTCCTGAAAAAAATCTGTCTTATTAGTGGCTTCATCACATATAGAAGAACAGTTCCTCAATCTTTTCTTTTTAATGATTGTTAACACGCATAATGTTTGTAAAATCATTCTGCACATGCATAACTGTTTGACCAATTAGGTTCGCTTCTGTATATATGAAGCTGTTTCATCGATTAGGTTTGCTTTTGTATTTATGTAACTGTTTGACCAATTAGGTTTGCTTATGTATATAGATTAGCTGTTTGTCCGATTAGGTTCGCTTCTGTATATATCAAGCTGTTTATCCGATTAGGTACGCTTTTTTTATATATGTAACTGTTTGACCGATTAGGTTTACTTTGGTATATATGTAAGTGTTTGACCGATTAGGTTACTTCTGCCCCGGGCAACGCCGGGTATATACAGCTCGTTAGAAATAAATGATTTAACTTAAATTGTTAAACTCAAAAATTTAAGCCAAAGATTTAGATTAAAGAACTGCTACTGTTATTTTACTCCTTGTGGGCCCTTAAGCTCCTGTATTATTCTCCCCCTTAACTGCCTGCTGCTTGTCATTCTGTGAGGTTAGCTTTACTTTTGTCTGCCTGTTCTCCTAACTTTGGGCCCCTCTTATTCTTTACTTAAAAGCTCTCCACTCAAACAGTTTTGTATTCCTTTGTATTAATGAACCCTTACACATTCATCCTCTTAATTGCTCTACTCTCTTAATAAAAGTAAAATAATAAAAGACAAAGAGATAGAGTAAAGGTTTGGGACATCACCACAAGTTTCCTATATAATTGAAAATGTTGGCAAAAACAAAAAAAGAAGCAATAGATGCAAGTCCTCAGCTAGACCACTGCAAGATTGTGCTGGAGCCAGTTATCAGGCAAGGCATGTGGAAGGGGCAGGTTCAGGAGGCCAGAAACCAGGAGTAACATCCTGGGTCTGCATCTGTCAATCTTCCATTCTGCAAAGGGAGGAAGAGCAGACACTTTAAGAGACAGTGCCAACCCCTGAATTGGAGTGAAATTACCATTTGATGAACCCTGAGATTGTCCCTGAAGTGCACATGTTTAACACAGCACCCCTTCAGCCCAGAACCATCAGATCTGGTAGACCAAACCGAGAGGTCAAATTTCAAGAATTGTCCAAAATGTTTCCAGGGAGAGATCCAACCTGCGAATGTTGCAATCAAGTTCCAGAGAGAGAGAGAGGGAGAATTTATGCAGCATTGAGACTCTGCTATGTTGTAGTCTTGTGCTAAAATATTTTAAATTCATTTTTTTCTCAACAAGCAACACTCAATACCTGATAATGACAAAGCACAAACAGGATTTTAAAAATGTTTGCAAATTTATTAAAAATAATATACTGAAAAATCACAATAACACAGGTATTCAGACCCTTTGATATGACACTTGAAATAAGTATGGCTCAAGTGTATCCCATTCTATTGATCACTGTTGACATGTTTCTACAGTTTGTTTGGGTTCCACCTGTGGCCAATTCAATTCACTGGATGTGATTAGGAAAGGCACTCATTCTCTATAGAAGGTCCTATTAGTGAAAATATGTATCAGAGCACAAACCAAACCATGAGGTTGAAGGAATTTTCTGTGGAGGTTGCTTAGAGACTTAGAGACAAACACATCTTGGTAAAGCTACAAAAAATTCTGCAGCTTTAAAAGTTCCCAAGAGCACTTAGTGTCCATAATTCTTTCATGGAAGATGTTTTGAACAACCGTTATTCTCTCTAGAGATTGCCACCCAGCCAAACTGAGCAATTGTGGGAAAAGGTCTATGGTAAAGAGGTGACCGAGACTCTGGTGGTCACTTTGGCTAAGCTCCAGAGAACTAGTTTGGAGATGTGAGGAACTTCCAGAAGGAAAACACTCAACCAATCTGGCCTCTATGACAGAGTGGCCAGACAGAAGCCTCTCCTCAATTAAAGACACATGAAAGCCCACCTTATTGTGGTGGAGAGGTTTGCGTGTCCCAATGATCCTAGGAGCTCTGTTGTCCGGGGCTTTATGCCCCTGTTAGGGCCACCCAAGGCAAACTGGTCCTTGGTGAGGGATGAGACAAAGAGCGATTAAACAAACCTCCTATGAAGAAAAACAATTTTGGACGGCGTTTTCCCTTGCCCGGACGCGGGTCACCGGGGCCCCCCTCTGGAGCCAGGCCTGGAGGTGGGATAGTCGAGCCTCGGATTCAGGAGGAACAGTGTGGTTTTCGTCCTGGTCGCGGAACAGTGGACCAGCTCTATACCCTTAGCAGGGTCCTGGAGGGTGCATGGGAGTTTGCCCAACCAGTCTACATGTGTTTTGTGGACTTGGAAAAGGCATTCGACCGTGTCCCTCGGGGAATCCTGTGGGGGGTACTCCGAGAGTATGGGGTACCGGCCCCCCTGATAAGGGCTGTTCAGTCCCTGTACGATCGGTGCCAGAGCTTGGTCCGCATTGCCGGCAGTAAGTCGAACCCGTTTCCAGTGAGAGTTGGACTCCGCCAGGGCTGCCCTTTGTCACCTATTCTGTTCATAACTTTTATGGACAGAATTTCTAGGCGCAGCCAGGGCGTTGAGGGGGTCCGGTTTGGTGGGCTCAGGATTGAGTCACTGCTTTTTGCAGATGATGTTGTCCTGTTTGCTTCATCAGGCCGTGATCTTCAGCTCTCTCTGGATCGGTTCGCAGCCAAGTGTGAAGCGGCTGGGATGAGAATCAGCACCTCCAAATCCGAGACCATGGTCCTCAGCCGGAAAAGGGTGGAGTGCCCTCTCAGGGTTGGTAGCGAGATCCTGCCCCAAGTGGAGGAGTTGAAGTATCTCGGGGTCTTGTTCACGAGTGAGGGAAGAATGGAGCGGGAGATCGACAGGCGGATCGGTGCGGCATCCGCAGTAATGCGGGCGCTGCATCGGTCTGTCGTGGTGAAAAAGGAGCTGAGCCGCAAGGCGAAGCTCTCAATTTACCAGTTGATCTATGTTCCTACCCTCACCTATGGTCATGAGCTATGGGTAGTGACCGAAAGAACGAGATCGCGAATACAAGCGGCTGAAATGAGTTTCCTCCGCAGGGTGTCTGGGCTTTCCCTTAAAGATAGGGTGAGAAGCTCAGTCATCCGGGAGGGGCTCAGAGTAGAGCCGCTGCTCCTCCGCATCGAGAGGAGTCAGATGAGGTGGCTCGGGCATCTGATCAGGATGCCTCCTGGACGCCTCCCTGGTGAGGTGTTCCGGGCACGTCTAACCGGGAGGAGGCCCCGGGGAAGACCCAGGACACGCTAGAGGGACTATGTCTCTCGACTGGCCTGGGAACGCCTTGGGATTCTCCCGGAAGAACTAGAAGAAGTGGCTGGGGAGAGGGAAGTCTGGGCATCTCTGCTCAAGCTGCTGCCCCCGCGACCCGACCTCGGATAAGCGGGAGACAATGGATGGATGGATGGAAAGCCCACTTGTTTGCAAAACGGCACCTAAAGGACTCTTGGACTGTGATAAGCAATATTCTGTTGTCTGATGAAACCAAGATTAGGGTCATCACTGGAGGAAATCAGGCACCACTCATCACCTAAACAATACTTCAAGTGTGAGGCATGATGGTGTTGTGACTGGTAATCTAGATAGGTTTGAGGGAAAGCTGAGCAGAGAAAAGTACAGAGATGACCTTAAAATGGAAATCTGTTCAAGAGCACTCTGAAGCTCAGAATCCAAGAGGATAATGACCCTAAGCACAAAGCAAAGACAACACAAGAGTGACTTACGGACAACTCTGTAAATGTCTTAAAATTGCCCAGACAGAGTCCAGACTTGAACACAACCGAACATCTCTGGAGCTAGTTTTACCCATGGGTCTTAATACTTGTGTCAAGGTGATATTTCAGTGTTTAATTTTTAATAAATATGCAAAAAGTTTAGAAAATCCTGTTTTCACTTGTCATTCTAGGGTATTGAATGTTGCTTGATAAGGGAAAAAGCATATTTAAATAATTTTAGCACAAGGGTGCATCTTTCTCTCTCTCTATCTTTCAGGCCACACCTCTTCTGAGCAGCAGCAACCTGTTATAATATGTTTTATTATTAAGTTTAGTGTCACTGTTCTCTGTGCTCACTGTTATGGACTCATTAATACAGGCAGACCAAGTATGGTACACAGGGGCACAGCATCTTCATTTAGAATTGCCGAGCCAAGCACAGGACTAGAGAGCCAAAGACAACTGGAGAATTGAATAGTGAGCATAAAGAGAGACTAGTATATTTCTGTCTTCTGTCAGCACATTATCCTTGTTGGGAGAATGAGAACTGTATGTAGGCATTGTGCTATTCCTGTATTTTTGAAGGTGGGGTTTGAGTCCTTTCCGGTCCTTGTTTGGACCCAGAGAAGGAGCCTGCACATGGAATATAAGGATCAACCTACTGCCAACACTTTGAAGCTGCCGGGCGGAAGATTATGTCTTCCGTCCGGTGAAAATCCTTTCAGCGTGGCAAACGAAAGATGGCAGACTGCATTGATCAAGACACCCACATGCTTGATAGTCTGTCATAAGCTTCCCATTTGTGATATCCACGTGAAACTGTCAGTAAAGAGCTAAATTATCCTTTATGCTTCTTGTGTAATCTTGTAACCGTCATATTGCATGAGGGGTGGGGATAATACCTTTTTTATTTATAATTATTTAAATTCAGGTTAATTAAAACGCCACAATTCAAAAGAACACATTTCCAGAGAGCTAATGCCTCTTAAGGAAACAAAATGGCGTAGTCGAGCAGGATTGTGGCTAAATTAATAACCATATATTATTTATAATATAATATATATATATATATATATATATATATATATATATATATATATATATATATATAATATGCTTCTGATAATGACGGCAATGAAGGGTTCGGTTGAAATATTGAATATATTTAGATAGATAGATAGATAGATAGATAGATACATTTAGGGATTGGTCGCGCGCTCAGACATGGACATCCCGACTAATTGGAATGGGGATATTACGAATTAATAATAATCGTAATTAATTCCGGCAAAAGACAAGAGGCGGTCTTGTAGCGGGCCCGGGGCAAAAGAAAAGACAGCTGCCAATGAGTTGTGGTAGCGTCTGGTAACTACACCAAGCAGGTTGGAATTTTAAGTCCAAAGTATGGGTATAAATGTGGGATTAAACTGTAAAAAATAAATAGAAACAACAGTTTTAAACTTATAGCACAAGACTGGTTGTCCTGAATAAAATGAAACGGCACCCACGTGGACAACACAGATTATTTAACTGCCGTATGAAGTCCAAAACCTGCCTGAAAAGTAAATACCGTGTTGGGGAACACTTATTTAAATAAGTTGCATTGTTTAGCCATTAGAAACAATATTTTGAAAAAGCAATAAAGAGCTGCGCGTTAAGATTTGATGAAGATAGACATGCCGGTACTTACTTTGTTGTCTGATGAATCAATCCCGCATCCAGAAGGTCTGGAAGTCGATTACTTACAGATGAACGGTAAAAATGCTGATAAAATCCATATCGGCTCGATCGCGCTCACTAAAATAAATTGTAGAAATCTTTAATGGCATAATATAAATCCAATGCACACGGTTCGTCCACGTGTTAAAACGCAGTCAGTGAGCGGGGGCAGCTGTTGTAATCATTCCACCTTAAAGGTTAAAGGTTAAAGGTTTTGGCAACCCCCACCTATGATGGTACTGCTAAAAAGAATCATGCCGTGTGTTTAAACACACAGAAATTATTGAAATCGCCTATTAAATATAGCTTAAATTACGAACCTACGTTATAAGCTAATGTTTAAAAAGAAACTATAATGCAAAGAGCTCTAACTAAAAATTGGATAAGTGTAAATTTAAAAATGAGACAGTTTCTCATATAACAAAGAAAGATAATTATCGATTTGTGTAATTGGTTTAATGCAAATAGAATGTCTCCACTTTTGTTTAAGGCTTGTAAACGTGCAAAACATTTTTCCTTTTAGACCCTGATCAAGTTTAAAGGAAAAATGCTCTTTTAATAATACTAAATGAGAAGGGAGACAAGTTCTTGTGATAAGCAGCATGTGCCTGATTGTGCATGAATGGAGGTTGTGTATTTTAGGTACTATAAAGGAAGAGCGTGGTGGCACAGTGGTCTGTACACTTGATACGAAATAAAGGTTCAAGCACGTATGTTTTCCTTGTTAAGTCAGAATGTTCTTTGTGACCGCGTAACTTTTGATGGGAATGCTTTCTTGTTGTGGAATTGTGCTGCGTGATTTCACGAGTGGATTGTCCTTGATGTTGCTGGAACTGTGGCTCGCCACGGAAATTAGCGTTTCCTCGTTATCGCTGGCCGCAGTTTCGCCACGGACTTTGTCATGATCTGGAAACTAGCGCGTATAAAACTAAGGTAAGATGAATTCCTAATTTAATGAAAGTGATACCAGCTTGCAGCCTGAGAAGTTGTTTTAATAAGCATGAAGGAAAAGACGTGTTTAAGTGTGTTGCATGGTGAAACCTTATAGAAAAAAAAAGCACAACCTCGAGTGAGTTTATAGCACGTGTGATAGAGATCTCTGTGAATGAAATACAATTGAAAGAAAACTTTATTCTATGAATAAAATGCAATTGTAAAAGAGAATGTGAGTATGTGAATAAGTGAAGATATTTGAAAGAATGAAGCAATTGCCAAATACTGTATGTTGAAATGACTGAAATGAGTGAAGGGGGATTGTTTGTGAACAGTTGCTCTCCCCAGTGTGCTGAATGTTGTTTAAAAAGAACTTCTGTTTAGCCAAGTAATTTTGCTTGGGCCTGATGTGGGATTTAGAATCTAGCAAAGAAAATAAAAGAAGAATAAATTATTCTTATTCAGAGTCTGGGGTAGCAAATGCGTGTTTATGTCATTTGTCAGTATGTGTTTCTATGTGTGTCAGCTGACTAAAAAAAAATAATGTAAAGAAAAACCCTAATAGATGGGAGACGTCCCATATAATAACAGAATAACATAATTGTTATAGTAATTGGGAATCGTATTTAAATTTAATTGTTTTAAGTAATACATGTACTATCTAAAAATGTTAGTAAGTAAAAAAGTGATCATGACTGGTGATTGATAATGCAGGCTGTGCTTAGGAAGTGAAGCCTGTAATGTTTTTTGAAGCCTACAAGCAGATGCAAGTGATAAATAGATGACCTATGCCCTTGCAATGCAAAAAGACAGCCAGTCGCACAGCCAGTTAAAGAGTTATGAATTTAAAATCTGAATTTCAAGAAAAGTATTATAGGCATAAAATATAACTCAAGCCTATAGATGTTGTTTTTCCTACAGATTCATCAAAACCTGTGGCTAATGGATGAATCACAAATTATTTTTTCAATACAAGCTTCAAGAAATAGCTTAATAGCAAGTTTGGGCAGAGAAATTAGAAATAATCCAACCAAAGGGTGGTGAATGTTTATCAATCATAGATTAATGAACAACAGTGATTGGAATTATTTTCCTTGCATGCTGATTAGTGCAAGTGTTATCATGTATAATAAAATGTTTAAATGAAAAATACAAAGGTTAAAATGTTCCTATAATTAAAATTAGACTGATTTATTTCTCTAGTCTTCATATAAAAACAGTATAAAGGGTTTACATATTTTGATGTATAACAAATGATTATTATTATCACTTCAGTAATTACAAAATGTATTAGAACTGAATACATGTATTAATTTGTCTCTGTAAGTGATTAATTTTATGAAGATTTGTTATTATATCAATATATTAAGGTCAATGCTCAGTGATAATGCACTAAATAGAATGTTCAGTTATACATTAGAACCATTAGTCTATATGAACTGTGCTGTTGTAATATTTTAAAGACATTTAAAAAGATTTGTCTCTTGATTAAGATAAGCTACAGTTATAAGATTTTTGTTTTAGACAAAAATGAAAACACTCAAAGTTCAACTATGTAACATCCTGTAATGTATAACTGATGTAATGTTTTAATTTTGATTAGTGTATTATTCTACTGAAGAAACATTTTCATTAGCCTAGTTTAAATGTAATAATTTGTCATATTTAAATTATCTCTAACTGTTATTTATGATATGAAACTGTGAACTACGGGTCTAGAATTGTCAGTAATAGTGCTGCATTATATTATACATATGATTGATAAAGAATTGTTTTATGTTGTGTATTTGCTGTACCTTTTCACCCTTCTTTTAGTTTAGCCTAGCAAGTATTTTAGTTTTGGCCACTCAATTTAATGGTGCCAAAAGTCTCTCCAAGCCAGTGGTAAAAAGTTTTATCAATGACGAGAAGGTGGTGTTATACGGAATGAAGATTTAAAAAAGACTGTACTAATTACTTTTGACCTGCTGCGCATACCTGATAATAGCTGGTGAAGAAATGATTTGCTTTTCCAGAGTGGCAGAAATGCAGAAGCAACGAAAGATTGTAAGTCCAGCTGAGTAAATCTGAAGCCATGCTATGTGCAGACATTTTTGGCTGCAAAACAGAGTTTTATGGACTCCTAACAGAATCAGGCTGTAAAATGCCACTGAAGTGAGATGACAGCTGTTGAAGGCTCCCATGAATGACTACTGAATGCAGGGCAAGCCGAGGGGGAAGTGTTCCTCTGCTAAAAATGGACAGTCACCATGTGTGCATCTCATGAGCTCTAATGGCAACAGGACTGATTAAATTTTTTTTTTCCAGCAATGGTAAAAGACTTTAGTTTCCTGAAGCAGTCATACTTTGTACAGAAGAATATGCAAAGCCACCAAGCAAAAGACTTTATCTACAAACCACTGGGTTGGTATGAGGATCTGCATAATTAACCACCAAAAATGTTTAAATTGTAAATTGAATGGGAATATAACATCCTAGTGAAGTTGGGAAGGATATAAATAATGTACAATTATGCAATAATACTAGTTTAAGAACAAGTAATAATCATAGCAATAGATCTATAATAGCATCTGAGTTATGTTACAACTATAACTTATAACAAAGGATCAGACACCAAAGGGTGGGGTACATATAACAACATACTGAATTTAGAAATGTTATGAGTACCAAAGAATAGTGAAATCCATTAAGATGCTATATGGAATTATAATATCTGATGCTATGATACAACTAATGAGATATAAAGATCACTATGTAGTAACACCATGTTAAATGTAACTGTTTGTCCAAATGTACTGTAACTTGTCATTGTTAATATTTACGCTGGTATTAGATGAACGGTACAGAAGCTATAGTGGTATTACACCTCACATTTCCACAAATGATTTTAAAATGTCTACAATGTAAAGAGGGATCTAGTACCTTTTGATCTGTGGATATGACTTTCAAGTATTGTTTTTTTTTTGTCACAGATCCAGTGACAAAGGATGGCGTGTTATAATATGTTTTATTATTAAGTTTAGTGTCACTGTTCTCTGTGCCCACTGTTATGGACTCATTCATACAGGCAGATCAAGTATGGTACACAGGGGCACAGCATCTTCATTTAGAATTGCTGAGCCAAGCACAGGACTAGATAGCCAAAGACAACTGGAGAATTGAATAGTCAGCCTAAAGACAGACTAGTATATTTCTGTCTTCTGTCAGCACATTATCCTTGTTGGGAGAATGAGAACTGTATGTAGGCATTGTGCTATTCCTGTATTTTTGAAGGTGGGGTTTGAGTCCTTTCCTGTCCTTATTTGGACCCAGAGAAGGAGCCTGCACATGGAATATAAGGATGGACCTACGGCCAATACTTTGAAGCTGCCAGGCGGAAGATTATGTCTTCCGTCCGGTGAAAATCCTTTCAGCGTGGCAAACGAAAGATGGCAGACTGCGTTGATCAAGACACCCACATGTTTGATAGTCTGTCATAAGCTTCCCATTTGTGATATCCGCGTGAAACCGTCAGTAAAGAGCTAAATTATCCTTTATGCTTCTCGTGTAATCTTGTAACTGTCATATTGCATGAGGGGTGGGGATAATACCTTTTTTATTTATAATTATTTAAATTCAGGTTAATTAAAACGCCGCAATTCAAAAGAACACATTTACATAGAGCTAATGCCTCTTAAGGAAACACAACCAGAAGCACAGAACAGCGGCACCTCCCACAGGCACTTAGCCCTTCGCAAACAACTGAGTAAGTTCAACTGGAGTAAAGCCAGTCGCCAACTATGAGAAATAACCAACAATGAAAATTCAAAGTTGATCTCCCGCCGGGTGGTGAAAACTTAAAGCCGACAGTCTTTTAGTGATTCAGCTGAATGTGGAAAGCGCTGAAAGCACCAAAGTTACTGCAGAAACAGAAAAGATGATATCAGTGCTAAACGTAAGTTGCATCTGTTCTCTGCCCGTCAAGGACATGTTTATATGTTGTGCATCTTGCAGAATGTACAGTTCAGGTCGTCTGGCCAACAATGTAAACAGCTTCACATGCCAAAAGTGTTTAGTTAATTTAGAGTTGGTTGGGAAAATGCACGAACTGGAGGACCGCATTAAGAATTTGATAGCAATTAGACAAACTGAAAATCAACTTGGTTTGTTTAGACAATTCAGCTACTTCTGGTTTCACTTCAGTCTCTCCAGATCCCACTGTAGTCAGTGGCCGAAATCAGCAGCACCAATTCAGCCACAGGGCAAGTGGGTAACAGTAAGATTGGGGTCTAAGAAGCCAAATGTAGTCCCTTGGCACCCAGGTCACCAATTCGGACCCAGAACAGATTCTCAGCACTCTGCAGTGTGCCTGTGGATACTGAGAACAATAAAGTGCTCATAACTGGCGATACCATAGTACGGAATGTTAGAATTCCAAACTATGTTAAGCCATTAATTAATGTAAAATGCCTCGCAGAGGCAAAAATCTCAGACATAGAGGCCGCATTGGATTGTGTCGCAGATGATGAAGTATCTACCATATTGTTGCATGTCAGCACTAATAAAATTTATTTACAGCAATCTGAGATATTAAAGAGGAATTTCATCTCTCTATTCACCAAAGCTAAAAGACAATGTCGGAATCTGGGCCCTTACCATGATTATATAGAGGGGATGTGATTTATAGCATATTGCATTCTCTTCACTACAGGCTAGAAACCTGGTGTGCAAATAAAAGCATAGCCTTTGTGAACAATTGGGATGATTTTTGGGAATAGCCTGCATATTTCAAAAGAGATGGTCTTCATTCTAACTGGAGGGGATCTTTTGTATTATCCCAAAACTAGTAATGACGCACTGCACGTTAACATGCAGTGAATACACTTGACTTGAGCATTCACAGTTTTCATACTCTGTCTCTGTACATTTAGCATTTGTTTGCTCAGAAGTTGATGCGCTTGCTACTTCCAGAGCAGCTCTTCTTTTCTCCAACCTAGTGGCCAGCTTCTTTTTTTTCTTTCGTCTGCATCTTTTCACATTAAAACTGATTAAGTCAGTGTTTGTGTTGCAATTACTTAGTACGTTTTCCTTAATTTTTCACATAAACTGGCACTTAAGTCTTCAATCTGCCTCAAGAATGATTTAAGATATGAAGAGGTAGGGGAAGTGATTGCGAAGGTGGTAGGGAATGAGAATGGCACCCGTACACATGCGCCACACGGCTGCCCTGCTGGCTGCTGCCAAGAGTTGATTCTACAATAAAATAAAATAAAAATAAAATGAGGAATAACCTTGGAGGTCAATGATCACCCCAAAAGTGGATAGTAGACATTACGTAGTATATGTGTACCAAATTTCAGGTCAATAGGTCAAACGGTTTGCGAGCTACAGGTGATTTAAAATCCTGGACAGACAAACGGACAGCCACGGTATTGTATTATATAAGAAGATATGGCAGCAAAACTGCCTGGCTGACTGATTAGAGCACCATCCAGGCCACAGTCATGTGATCTTAAATCATAGGCTGTTGTTTATACTACATGTTACTTTCCTGAAACTGTTACCCATAATCCCTGTTATGGGGCATCCAGTAAATTTAGTCATGATGCAGACCTTAAATTACCTGATAACCAAAAAATAAGGTGTATAATTAAACCAAGAGATAAAACCAGACCCTCCACCAGGAACATCTGTAATAGAAACTTAGTTCAAATTGAAACAAAAAATATATCACCAGTTCAGAAAAAAATATAAAGTTTTAAATGCTGCTTATTGAGCATTCGCTCTCTTGGAAGTAAAGCTGTTTTGGTAAATTATATTATATTAAGTACAAAATCTGATCTGTGTCTTCTCACTGAAACCTGGCTTAGTAAATTGAGACACTGTTCCCCTAGCTGAGGCGTCACCAGATGGATACACATTCCTTCATAAGTCCAGAGATTCTGGTCGAGGGGAAGGCCTTGGAATAATTTATTGTGACAAAATGCAAATCGTTGGTTAAAATTTAGGAGATTTCACATCCTTTGAGACATTCATTTTAAATATTAAAACAGATTCCATCACAATTGTAGTGCTAGTCTACGTACCACCAGGGCCATATTCATTGTTCATGACTTAATTTGACAACCTTTTATCTGATTTGGCTATAAATTATGGTCATGTAGTACTGATGGGGGATTTTAATGTACACATTGATGTGGAAACTGACACTTTTAGCAAATGTTTTACTTATTTGTTAAATTCAGTAGGATTTTGTCAGAATGTCAAAGGTCCAACTCATAATCATAAGCACACATTAGATTTAATTATAACTTAAAAAGATTAAATTAAAAATTTAACTATTACTCCATTAAATGAAATTATTTCCAATCACTACTTAATTACATTTGATTTGGTTCTGCCCTTACTAATATACTCACAGATTAAAACAAAGACAGTGCAACATCTAGATTGTAATTCTGCTTCAAAATTTATATATACTTTGATTAAGTCTAGCGTAGTTGTTGAATGTAAACCTGGAAAACAATTTAGATCAGCTAACATCACATTATAATGTGACCTTGAGAGATGCTGTGGATGCAGTGGCTCCCCTTAAAACAAAAGCGGTCAAAGCACATAGAAACTCTCCCTGGTTTAATGAAAACAGTTGAGCTCTTAAATTAAAGTGTAGAAAACTGGAGCGCAGATGGAGAACAACAAAGCTGATTGTCTTTCAAATTGCATGGACAGAGAGTGTTAAAAATAGAAAGAAGCTCTTTTAAAAGCTCACTCAGATTACTATTCTAAAATAATAGATATCAATATAACTGTTTAGAACAGTGGCTAAATTAGCAAATGGGATATCAGATCTACATTGCAAAATACCAACAGATATTAGCAGTACAGACTTTATGAACTTCTCTAATGAGAAAATTAAAAATATAAGATCCTAGATCTCAGCATCACAGTGCAAACTACATAATCACTTTGTAGACCCTTTCTCACACTTCATTCAACACTTCAGAAATTTTAATCTTGTAACTAAGCAAAAAGTCTTGACTTTAATTTCTAAAATGAAACCTGCTTGTTACATAGACCCAGTGCCAACAAAACTTATAAAAAGTGCAATGGATGTTCTGGCAATGCCTATTCTTATCATTATTAATAGTTCATTATTGCATGGCACAGTACCTGATTCACAAAAATTGTCAGTCATCAAACCATTACTTAAAATGTCAGACCTAAACCCACACATTCTAAATAACTATAGGCCCATTTCAAATTTACCATTTCTCTCTAAAATACTTGAAAAAGTAGTCACTAATTGGCTTCAGTCAACAACATTGTGATATCCTCTGATGAAGGAAACTCCACTGTAATTATGTTGTTGGACTTAAGCGTGGCATTTGACACCAATGACCATTCTAATTTTACTGCACAGGCTGGAAAATGATGTTGGGCTTACAGGCACCATTCTTGCCTGGTACTCCATCATTATACACAGAACTGAGATATGGTGTCCCACAGGGCTCAGTACTGGGACCTTTACTGTTTTCACTTTACATGCTTCTATTGGAATCTATCATTAGAAAACATAATGTTAAGATGACACCCAGTTATACTTTTCTTTTAGACCAAATGAAGTTTCTCCAATTTTGCCTTTAATTAGTTGTGTTAATGAATTAAAGGAGTGGATGGATGAGAACTACTTGTGTTTAAACATTGATAAAACAGAGATGTTAATTATTGGAGGGAATGATGCTGATTGCAACAATATTTTGTCATCATTTAACTCAGTTGGAATCACCATTAATTTTACTGAATCAGCCCACAATCTAGGAGTTATCTTTGATTCTATCATGTCATTAAAGTGCACATTACAAAGCTTTCTAAATCATGTTTCTTCCATCTTGAAAATGTTGGGAAATTAAGGCATTTTTCTAAATAAGCAGGATTCTGAGAAATTAATTAATGCATTTATTTCTAGTAGGATTGACTACTGTAATGCAGTGTTTACTGGATGTTCAAACTGTTCTTCTTACAGCTTCCAGGTAATCCAAAATGCTGCTTCAAGAATTATTACAAGAAGAAGAAAATACGAACACATAACTCTCAGTTCTTAAATCCTTATACTGGCTCCCGGTTAAGTTTAGGGCAGATTTCAAAATCCTCCTTTTAACATATAAAGAATTAAATGGCTAAGGTCTGGCTTACTTGTCTGAACTTATCATGACTTACATTAGGATCTCAAGATGCCGGTCTGCTTATGATTCCAAGAATTGATAAAATAACAGTGGGAGGTTGAGCTTTTAGTTACAGGGCCCCTAAACTGTGGAATGATCTGCCTGCTACTATAAGAGATGTCCCTTTGGTCTCAGCTTTTAAATCCCGACTGAAGACTCACTACTTCAGTTTAATATATCCTGACTAGAGCTGCTGATTAACTGTACAGACTGCATCTCTGTTGTTAGTCATTAGCACTAAAACATGAGTAACTTGATAGTTATAATTTGTTACTAACCCTCACCTATTCTGTTTCTCTCCTCAATACTCAAATGTGGCACTTGGTGCCACAGCCCACCAGCCAAGTTGTTTTGCCTGCCTAAGGTAAAGTCATCCCTGATGGAGGATCGCAGAAAACGTGGGGTAGAGGGTCCTTTCATCCAACTGGCTGGCCCAGCGCTATTCAGCTGTGGAATGGTTAATTGGGAGGTCTCCAGGACTCTAAACAAATCCAAATCATATTATGTGATATCATCTACTGTTAAATTCTGCTCCGTACTTGTAAAAGTTTTATTTTTATACTGTGTTGAGGATTTGTTCTGTTCTGTGTATTGTATTGTATTGACCCCCTTCTTTTTGACACCCACTGCACGCCCAACCTACTTGGAAAGGGGTTTCTCTTTGAACTGCCTTTCTGAAGGTTTCTTCCATTTTTTCCTAACAAGGTTTTTATGGGGAGTTTTTCCTTGTCTTCCTAGAGAGTCAAGGCTGGGGGGCTGTCAAGAGGCAGGGCCTGTTAAAGCCCATTGCGGCACTTCTTGTGTGATTTTGGGTTATATAAAAATTAATTGTATTGTATTGTATCGAATCCTCTCCATGGTCAGTTCTATGATCTGTTAAGATATCCTGTACCTTTTATTCTCTTTTGAAAATGAATCTTGTAGATTTATGTAAAGACTAGTTGAAGTACCAATCATACCACATATATTTATGTAATGCATTAAGGTATCAAAGCAAACATGTATGTGTTTTTTTAATGTTGACCCTTTTGTCATTGCTGGTTCAAATGCCAGTGTCCTTTCCATTATATACACTATCTTGCTATCAATGTCTCTGCTAGAATTTATATTTTCTATGGATGAATGGAAATTTATTATTGACATAAATCCTTTTTATAATTGACATAAATCCTTTCTGGGTTGGAACCATTAATACAACTACTTCACATTACCTGATTTAGTGTGCTTTCACAAATAGATGTTTAATCTCACATTAATAAACCAGATGGCTTGTTGAATAATTTAATCCATGAACTTCGGAAAGCAAAGTAGGGGGGCTGGGGGGATTAGAGTTCATAGACATCGCTTTAGGCCTCATTATTATTACAGGAGACATCTCCACTGGTGGTATTTAATAATATTATAAAGATGATTCAATGTTGATTAATTCAACATTGATTTAATATTGCTACATATCATGAAGCTGCATTAGTATAAAAGCCTAAAAGTATAACTGCCTCATGATAAAATGGACTGGAATATATGTTAAACATCAAGAAGCAGTAAATCTTCACTTCACATTGAGCATGAGAGAATCCTTGTACAGC
This sequence comes from Erpetoichthys calabaricus, assembly GCF_900747795.2. Taxonomy (NCBI): domain Eukaryota; kingdom Metazoa; phylum Chordata; class Cladistia; order Polypteriformes; family Polypteridae; genus Erpetoichthys; species Erpetoichthys calabaricus. Next base: position 39,678,468 of record NC_041408.2, read on the forward strand.
CACTGGAAGATGTTTTTGAGGTCCAGATCTGTAGTAGTTACAAGGATGCTAAAATTCACATTGTGTAAAGATGGTGATTTATTTTACTCTAGGCTGCCAGGAACACACCCAGCCTTGACCCAGCATGCACACACTCACTCAGAGACACTGATAAAGAGACTCAATGCATTGATCAGTAATAAAGATAATAAAGTACATATTCAACAAATTTAAAAGGTAAAAAAAAAATTATTAAACAGCATGTACACAAAAGCCCTCCCAGTTTCCCCACTGGTGATAATTATTTGCAAATACTACATACATGAAATCGAAAGAAACAATAGACACTACTAAGTAAACAATTAAAACTTATGATAAATTCCAATCACAGTCCAGTGCAGCAGGTGCAGTTTTCAATGGCGTGAGGAATGAAAACCCCTGTGAACAGCCCTCTGAATGAAATTCAAAGTTTTGCCCTACCAGGTTCCAGTTGTAGGGTGAAGATTTGGCATGATTGGGAGTGCTTCCCAGACAAAGACAAAATCACACAGATATGCTAGCACAGGACAGCACATATATCCAGATAGAAACTGTAATTAATGGTGGTTGTAGTTGTAATACAACAGTGTGTGATGCATAGAAACAAATATAGACAGGTGATCGCAATCTCTTTCAACGTCTTTTTGACATCTTTTTAAAGAGAGTGCCTAATTCCCAGCAACTCCAGCCACACTGAAGCTGTCCAATGGTAAAATATTGCCGGGGCTCCTGGGAGTTGTAGGAAAAGTAAGTAGCACTGCTACAAATTATTATACCAATGATTCTTTTTCTACCTTATTATAAATAGCAATTTGGCATATTCTAAAAAATCACTCTTCATTTTGTTTCGCTATGGTTTATCACTTGCATTTAGTAACAATATACTTTGCAAGTGTACAATAGCATTGACTTATAAAGCTTTGCTTTGATAAAAATGAAGTTTATTTCAGAGGTATTGTTATGTGTACAGAGTTCCATGAAATCCTTATCTGCATGTTTGACCAACATGGAACATGCTGCTACTGTCCCCATCTGGTAGTCCTGAATCTGTTGATTATATACAGTATGAAATACAGTTATCAATTTTCTAAAACTGCTTATAATATAATAAAATATTAGGTGGCTTCTTTTGCATACAGTTTCACAAATTTGGTGCTAAGTTTCACTTTGCATTCAATTTTGCAACTGTGAAACTCACTAAACAGTGTGTTTTGTAGGTTGAAAAGGTTTTTGGGACCTGAATATTGCTACTTAAAGGTCTGACAAAACTATACACCCTGTCGCTGCATTTATCCAAAATTACCACAGTCCAGCAGCTCTAGTTTGCAAATGGGATTCAGCAAAGGCTTGACACGTTGGAATAATTCAACAGACAAAATATCTTCATTTTAACAACTTTAGTAAAAATTCAAAGTAAAACAAAAAAGAGAAAATTGATATAGCAAAGAAAAGAAAAGTTCCTGTTAAGTAAAGTTCTGTTTAAAGCTTAAAATTATTGTTTCATTTCTTTACGTTTGCTTATACAGTTGAACCATTTCTAAATGTTATAAAATCATTTCTAAACGTTGCTAAACCATTTCTAAATGGTCAGAAAACTGTATGCTATACCATTTCTGTGAAGTAAATGTCTTTCAGTCCCTGCTAGCACTGGGACCTATTCTAAACAGGAACTGACTCAATTAGCATACTGTGTCTTAGTTATAGCAAGAAAGTTCTATCTCTTAAAAAAAAATAAACTATACCATCATCTATGACTATGAAAGAAAATTATATTCTATTCAAATTAAGCAAACACTAATATGAGTTTAACTCAAAGCTTTAACTTTCTAAGATTGGATTTTAAGCACCCCTTTTGGACCCTTATATTTCTCAGAAAAGTGTCTAGATGAACAGGCAGAAGCTGTATTTTGTAAATTCAGTATAGCTCAACACAATCCATGATTTAGCAAAATGTTACTCCAAAGCTTCAAACTAAAGAAACAATAAATCTGTTATTCAAATTAGATTAAAAGAAAACACTGTACTTGTAGCCAGTGCAAAACTTTCTACATAGTGATAATGTCATCCTCCCATCAGCCTTGGCACACTCTTGCTGTCTTATAGGAATTGTAGTCCCCCATATCAGCACAGGTTTTTAGGTTGTCCCCCAATTACAACCCTTCTCCCTAATGGTAAAATACATGCAAAATTTTGTGAAAATCAGTTCAGCTGTTCTTGAATGATTAGCATAACAAACACACAAATAAACAGTTTTTTGGTTTTATTTATATAGATAAGTTTGGCTGGGAGAATGACATATCCAAAGCAGCTGGTGTATCAAACTGTTAGTTGTTCTTAAAAAAATGAAACATTTTAGTACAAAAAGCCTGCAAACATTAGCTTTGTGAAGGTCCAAGTATAGTAGACAATTTCAAATCTTGACATAGTAAAGTAGTCAGTCCTTAAATTGCTAAGCAGAAAGAACCAGAGCCTTTACAATGAAATCTGGTGTGGCTCATTACTATTAAATATAGCAAGTGACAATTGTCTTTCAGCAACCAGCACATTAACTTATACAGGTTCCTAGATTAGGCAGGCAGCCTGATATTATGTGCTTGAGAGTTCCAAACAGTTCCAATAATGCCTACTAGAGGGGGAAATACCATTAAAAATTTGCTAGTATCATAGAGGGAAATAAAGAATCTATATAAATAAAAATGTATTATTCAAAATGTTTGTAGAATTAAAAAATCCTCAGAAGAGCATGAAGGCACACATGGCAATGCCTTAAAAAGGCAATACCAAAAGCAAACAATGTCCCAATCACAAATCCAAAGAGTAGTCGAAATACAGAGCAAAACGGTAAAACAATCCAATGAATTACAAAGCACGGAAAGAATCACAAAAAACACCATTAACTACCAAGTGCATTCAAATGAACCTCAAGGAAATGTGGGTTGCTTAAGGCTTAAGGCCCCACCTCTTGAAGAACCACATACAAAACACAAGGAACATAGCACATACTTCGGAAATAAAGCAAATAATTAACAAAGGTAGCATTAACATAAATAAATAACTAAAAAAATATCGAAAAAGACATAAAACAAGGATTTGAATCCCAGCCAGGGGAGGAAAACTGGCTGAAGTACAGCTTCTGGTTACAGAACAAAGTGCCATCATGTTTTTATGTATGCATGGTTCAGTCATCAATGCGTGGTTCACTGGTTCCTCATTCCATGGTCAATGGGTGTGGCATAGTTCCCCACAGTAACAAAAATCAGCATCCTTAAAATGACACCAATTCCAAAAACTGAAAATACTAAAGGGTGCAAAATATCTGCTTATAAGCACCCTAAAGGCTAGAAAATGTTTTTAAAAGAACCCAGAATCATATTACTGTTTTGTCCACCATCATGAAATCAAATTGTGACTTAATTAAACTAATGTTTTCTAAACCTACATTTGTTATCAAATCTGGTTGTAATAAAGATTTTATTTTATCATCAATAAACTGAAGCTGCCCATTTGCCCTAAGTGGTCTAAAAAATCCTTAATTTTTTAATTTATTAAAAAACTCTTTAAGTTTTTTAATACACCAATAGTATCTGCTATTTTATTTTGTAAAGTGCAAGCTTGCTGCTAAATTAATTTTAGCTCTTCTATCAGAGTCAACCCCTTTCACCTTTTAAGAAAGGCTGTTGTTTCGGGAATGCCTTACACTCACTCCCTATTGGCTTGGTGTTTCAAATTCCCTCTCTTCAATCCTATTTGTTCAAATTACTCTTTGTCCTAATATGTTCATTTTCCTGGACCATTCCATACTCTCTTTCAGCCAAATCCATCTGAGATTCCATCAGTACCAAACTAGCACTGGCCCCTTGCCAGAGAGCTCCCTTTTCTATAACCTTTACATTTACATTTATTTGCTTAGCAGATGTTTTCATCCAAAGTGACTTACAAAAGGGGTCAATATAATCAACTTAACATCAATCTGCATGATTGTTTAGGAAAACATATTACAGTGATACAGGACAAGGATAATCTACCTCTTCTTGCACTCTTGGCATTGAGGATTAAAAAAACATCTGGCCCCAACAAAATAGCCAGGCCAACAATAACAAAGAAAAAACTGTGACACAAATTATCATTTAAGATTTAGCTTATATTAAAGAATCTTTTAGTGTGCAGGTGACACTCATAGAATACTAGCAGGGTGAAAGCTCCTATAGCTATTGTGGTAGAAATGTGATATCCTTGTAAAAAAAGAAACATCCCCTAACAGGACAAATTATTTATCAGGCAGGAGAAAATGTGTTCATTGATCTTTTAATTAATCCTCGACCAAATGCCTCAGAGGGAGCATTCTTCAAAAGCAGTCTGTTACAGCATGGTCAGAATGATCAGAGAAACATTCGTTTGTTCGTTTTATAAACTATTGAATTTACATACATTGTCAATCAATGGACACATTTACTTGGGTTGGTGCATTGGTTCACACCCATCTCCATATATAGTCTTCATTTGGATCTTGATCTTTGTTTGTCCGCGAATGAATTAGAAGAAGAAGCACTAGATGGCAGTAGAGAGACAGCTGAAACATAGGCATTGCATTAAGAATCTCCTCCAGGCTTATACTACTGAAGACTGTAGTACTCCAGTCACACCTCAAAACACAGACATTCAAACTAAACAAATTGTTGTGCTTTAAATTAACTAATCTTTATATATAATCTTCATTTGGATCTTGATCTTTGTTTGTCCGCGAATTCCACGCACGCATAGACCACCTTCCAGTTTAGTACGTTGTTGTTACTCACGGATGTCAACAATGTGCCGGAATAACGAAAGGGGTGGTGGACAGTGTTACGCTGGTTAGCTCCTGAGGCCTGGTTAGAGAATGAGATTGCCAAAGATAAAAGGTACGTGCCTACGTAACATATGAATGGAAGAAAGACAGTGGGTAAAATGAATGACAACGTAACAGCACGTTCCGGAAATTATTATTCTTATGTTGTAGCCAGCGAGTGCTGCACGTCTCACAGTTGTACCCTGGCTTGCTCACATGTCAGTGAAGTGATCCCTATTTATGCTTTAAAGAGCCTGGATACCTATGTGTCCCCCTTTTATAACCATTGCTTCATGTATATTGCCTTACTCTTTGGATTGCCACAAAGCAACCAGCAAGATTGGAGAAAGGTTGAGAAGAGATCGTGAGAGGAAACGACAGCGTCGTGAAAACGAGACGGACTGTGAACGGAGAGAAGCAGAAATGCTCCTCCACCCCCACATAATTACCACCGAGTAGGCCGTTCCTATCGAATCAATGTCCAAGGGTTTTGTTTTGTAATTTTGTTTCCCTTATAAAAAATCATAATGCTGTGCGACGAAGGGCCCAGTTCACAACTGGCAGCTGCGTTTAAACAGGGAGCCCTTCACAGACAACTTTAACATGCGCAACGTAGTTGGGCGCACACGGCTAGTATATATATATTATATTATATTATGGTTCTTCTTATACCTTTGAGTTGAGCCACCAACCTTGAATTTTCTGTGCATATAACAATTGTCCATTCTGGTTCTTTACAGGACAGCTGCCAATTTCTTAATCATCTCTTAGTTGTCTTTCAGTACATTTTGCTGTTCACTTCACCTTTATCTGGTATCCTGATATACCTGCAAAGGTTTCTGACATTTATTAACCATTTATGCTATTTCTGTAAGATGAATGCTATGTTACCCTGAAATTATTCTTCCACACTATATGAATATAGCTATAGTCAGAATACTCTTTCACTTTCTCTTTATTTCTACTAGCTGAAGTGCCTGCAGTGCTCTTTCTGTTGTTTTCTCCAAATGCAATCGGATTATGCAGAAGTTTGAAGGGTAAAAGTTTACAGAGAGCTGCAATTCTAAAGTATTTGTGTTGGGCATGATATTGTGATCTTTCTGGTTTAAACCTCTTTTGTTATTGACTGAGATTATTTTGCCACCCCTCTCAGCAACCCATAGTACTTTAACATTGGTGTATAATCCGACCTTGTCAGTTGTCTTCTTTTTCCTGACCCATTAAAACTCTTCTGTGCTTTTTTTCCTCTCGTGTCAGGACACGCCATTATGTCAAGTGAAGTGAAGTCGAATCATTTTTGTATAGCACTTTTCACTGAATGCACTATAAGTTCACATGGAAAATACAATTTCGAACTTTACAAACTATAACATGCACACACATAAAAATACAGGTTCACTTAAACACACAGTAAATTAATCAAGTCCAATCTGAATAATACAAAAATGTTACTAACAATATCCACTGATATGATGGTAGTGATATGGGCAGTTGACAATGTAGAAGAAGAAAGCAAAAATTCCAGTCAGCAGCATTTATGTAGAAAATAAACCTTTGGGGATCAATAGGCAAATGGGACAAAAGAATCTAAGGCAAAGTCAGACACAGTCTGACATCATGAGAGTTACAGTACTGGAGGCCTTAACCAACTGGCCACGCATTCAGCAGTATTCTTTAAGTTTACTCTGAGTTATCTAATGTGATAAAAATATCTTTTCAATCTTAGATTCTAAGATGTAATAAGAAAAGTTAATCAGCATCTCTAATTAGGGTATGCTAAACTAAAATAGTGGATCTTCAGCCTGGATTTAAGAGCTGAGATCAAAGAGGGTCTCTTATATAAGCAGGCTATGGAGTTACAGGCTTGACCTCTCACAGTTCTGTAATTAACCCTGGGAATCCTTACTAGACAGGTATCTTTAAGTAAACGGCTTTGGTCAATTAAAGTTTTACATGTATGCAGGAAGATTTTGAAGTCAGCCCTAAACTGAACTAGAAGTGAACTTAATGACTCAAGAACTGGAATTATGTGTTTGTACTTTCAGTTCTAGTAATGCTTATTGCAGCAATATTTTGGATTTACTTAAAGCTGCATATAGAGTAGTAAACTCTACTAGAATTGTACATGAATTAATTCATCAGTATTTTTCATATTCTGTTTTTAAGCTAGTAAAAACTAATTAAAATGGTGCTCCGGGTTGCTACATTAGGAATTTTAATTTAACTTTCTTTTTTTTTTTAACATATTTCTATTATAACATTGCAGTACTTTAATTTCAAGTATTTCAATTAAAGAAATATAAGGAGAGCACTGAGCTCTGGGCATAATTCAAGTACAGGACATTGAGCAACCTCATTATTTTTGCAGTATTCATTCACATGCAAATTGACACATGAAAGTGGGCTAGAAGAGATTAATATTAATGGAGCTCTAACACCTAGAAACCCTTTATTAAAAAAATAAATATATATATATCATTCACATTTATCGTAACAGCATCCCTTATCTACGATGCACTAAACCTACTTCTGTTGTCTCTGCAGACCAAATACGGCTAATGACTAACAACAGAGATGCAGTCTGTACAGTTAATCACCGGCTCTAGTCCGGATATGCTAAACTGAAGTAGTGAGTCTTCAGCCTGGATTTAAAAGCTGAGACCAATGGGGCATCTCTTATAGTATAAGGCAGACCATTCCACAGTTTAGGGGCCCTGTAACTAAAAGCTCGACCTCCCACTGTTATTTTATTAATCCTTGGAATCATAAGCAGACTGGCATCTTGAGATCTTAATGTGTGCTCTGGTTTGTAAGTCATAATAAGTTTAAGCCGGACCTTGGCCATTTAATGCTTTATATGTTAAAAGGAGGATTTTGAAATCAGCCCTAAACTTAACTGGGAGCCAGTGTAAGGATTTAAGAACTGGAGTTATGTGTTTTGTATTTTCTTGTTCTTGTAATAATTCTTGCAGCAGCATTTTGGATTTACTGGAGGCCATTTAAAGAACAGTTTGAACATCCAGTGAACACCACATTGCAGTAGTCAATCCTACTAGAAATAAATGCATGAATTATTTTCTCAGAATCCTGTTTATTTATACAGCGCCTTAATTTCCCAACATTTTTAAGATGGAAGAAAAATGATTTGGACAACTTTATAATATGCGCTTTAAATGACATGCTAGAGTCAAAGATAACTTCTAGATTGCGGACTGATTCAGTAAAATTAATGGTGAGTCCAACCGAGTTAAATGATGACAAAATATTGTTGTGATCAGTGTCATTCTGTTTTGGACCTCAGATGACATTCCTTCCAGTTCTGGCTTTTAAAGCTGCCATCATTTCACCACTCAAATCAGTTCAGTCTGGAACTCAATGTATGCACATCCCTGCCTATTTCAAAACCCTTTTGCAGCCATGAAAAATATATGAGTGGCTGCCCCAAACCTTTTTCTTGTGTTGAGACTTTCATATATATAAATTGTGACAGATGGCCAAGAGCATTACCCAGCCAGGACGCCGGCTGAGTGGAAGGACCGAGGGAGAGACTGTATTTAGGACATTTTCTCTCTCCCAAGATGCTAGAGGGCAGCCCCCTTGGATTGCTATAGCACCACAGATCCCTGCAGGTCATGTCAGGACTTGTAATTTGGAACAGCTCTGTTTGGCTCCGTGGGTGCTTGGAGGAACCTCTTCCACCACACTCAGAAGTTCAGCCGGAAGAAGGTTGAGAAATGCCTGGAGCATTTCCGGGTGTGCTACAAAAGGAGCTGCCTCACCACCAATCAGGGAGCCAGAGTCAGGTGGTGGAGGACAAAGCTTGTGAGGAGGAGTGGAGGCAAGGAAGAGAGAGCAAGAGAGAGAGAGAGAAAGAAGAAGCAGAAATAACTGTATTTAATTATATTGATGCTTTGTACTGTGCTGTGTAGTGGGGAGTGAAGGAAATTTTCCTGTTTTCTCTGTAGACCAAATATGGAAAACCTGGCTGATCTCTCTTCAAATATGTCACTTCTAGTTCTGGTGCCCCAAAAGATGTCACTTCCTGTTCAGCCGCCCGAAAGACATCATTTCCAGTTCTGGCGCCCCTGAAAGATGTCACTTCTGGTTCTGGCGCCATCTTGAAACATCACCTCCAGACTTGGCATCTAAGATGACAACACTTCCAGGATCTGGTCTATAAAGACACTATTTTACTTTAACATATCAGTTCTACTTGAGAACTTGACCTTTGCAGCCAGGTATAATACAGTATATGCGTGGCTGCTCCAAATCTTTTTGTGTGTTTGAGGCTGAATTTATTCACTATATATATAATATATATACAGTGTGTACTGTATATATTGTCACACACGTGCGCATGGGAGGCAGCTAAAGGGCTTGAGGGACGGCAGTTCTGAAACAGGCCGGGAGGTGGCAGAGTGCACTGACTCTTTTTCTCTCTTCCCTGTAGACCATTCCCGGGAGATCCCATCTGCCTCTCTTGACATCACTTCCGGGACCAAACCAATGGAAGTAGACCTTACTGGCTCCGGCCCCTGTGATGTCACGTCCGGGCTCGAACCAATGGCTAATGAATATGGGCCCGATCCTTATGACCTCACTTCCTATCTTCCCCTTTAAAAGCCTTCCCCTTTCCCCTGTTTGTTAGTCTTGTTTTGGACTCAGTTGTGTGCACATCAGTGCTGTCATTGATTAAGAAAACGACTTTGCAGCCAGGATACCAGAATATACGGGTGGCTTCCACAAACCTTTTTCTGTGTATGTCTCAGTTTTGTGACATCGGCGTAGTCGGCAGGATGAAGAAGTCCTGGAAGACAAGGGGACAGGACCTGCAACACGTCCAGGTGGGAGCGTACCGGGGCCGAGTTTCCAGGCGGGGTGGGTGTCCCGTGTTTCGGAGTGGCCCGGTACAGGCTCTGCTCCTGGCAGGCTCCGCTAGGCAACCTAGGCCGGCCAGGGAGTGTTTGGGAGGGGCTCGCAGAATTGGGCTGCTTCGGAAGGGGGAGGCTAAGAGGGCTGTTTATGCTCTCTCGGAGGAGAGTGCCCGCCTCCCTGTGAAGCCAGAGCCCCGATTCCCATCTAGGGGTGCCCCAGACTGGCAGGTGAGTAACCTGAGAAACTGGAGGTCCGACCCAGAGCAGCCGACCCCTCAACAAGCCTGGTCCCTATGGGCAAAGATAGGGCAGTGGCTACGGCCACAAGAAAACAAGCCCTGTCATATAATAGAGCAGGTAGCTTGCTATCTGCTGCTGAATACACTACCCCGTGGCTTCACCCAGCCTGTCTGGGGTAGACACTTTCAAAACATGGCAGAGCTCATAGAGCTCGTAGATAAACAAAGGATGGCCTCACAATCTGGGGGAGCTGAACCGTCCCTTGGCCAAACTCAACCGGAGTGCGTCCCAAAACCTAGCCCCCTCCGGTACAGCCCAGAGCCTGTGTCGACGTCCCCGAGACCGCGGGTGCGCAAACCGCTTGGGAATGAGGTGGTATGCAGCTGGAGGGGGAGGAGGGGTTGGTGTGCTCTGACAAACCCGTTGACGGTCCCACACACAGCCGTGGTGATTGTTAACGGGTATAAAACTTCTGCTTTATTCGATTCCGTCAGCAACATTTCCATTGTTGCCCGTCGTTTTGTGCTACCGCAACAGTGGTTGAAAGTTAAGACCAGTGTAACCTGTGTCCACGGGGAAACCCGCTGGTACAGGACCGCCGCTTGTGTCATCAGCTACGGAGGGTCAGTTCAGAAAGTAACCATGGCGATCCTTCCTGATCCTCCACACCCGGTGATACTAGGGCAGGACTGGTCTAATATCAAAAGCGGTGAGACGCATACCACTCCTGGGGATAACTTGGGCCTAGTTATAGACGGGGATGAGCCATCTCAAGCTGCCTCCACGCCGTGTAATCAGCCGTCAGAGAGAGACGAAGCGGCCGTCCTGAGTGATGTGGCAACTCCCGGGCCGTCGCGTGCAGACATGTCATCCACCAGTGCCGCAGGGGAGCGGGAGGAAACCACACCCTTTGAGGTCTGCGCCGACCCTCTCTCCCTCTTACACTTCCAGTTTAGAGAAACGGCGGCTTCCTTTAAAAGGGAGCAATGGAGTGATGATTCCCTGAAGTCTGCAAAAAAATGCAGTTGTCCTTGTCAACGGCCAGCACACTAACCAGTCCATGCCACAGGGTCCTCACTTTGTCTTAGATAACGACCTTCTCTATCGTGTAGCAATGCATGACGGGCAGGAGAGAAAGCTACTGCTAATCCCGCGGACCTTCCGGTGGCAGGCCTGTGAGTTAGCACACGCCCACCTCCTAGGTGGCCACTTGGGCACCAAATCAATGAGGAGGTTCGTCGCTTTTGTGCTTCCTGCCCGGAGTATCAACTGCGACAAATTCCAAGAAAGGACCGTGCTCCTCTCGTTCCTATTCCCCTGATTGATATTCCCTTCCATCGAATTGGGGTCAATATAGTCGGACCTCTAGAGCCCTCAGCCCAAGGACACAAGTACATTTTAGTCCTTGTGGATTATGCTACAAAATACCCCGAAGTTGTTCCGTTGCGCTCAGCCACTTCTAAAGCAATCACACGGGAATTACTAGGGGTCTTTTCACACGTGGGTATCCCCAAGGAAGTCTTGACGGACCAGGGGACACCTTTCACCTTGGAGACGTTCAAGGAGACTGCCAGATTACTGAAAATAAAGCATTTAAAGACCACGTGTATCATCCTCAAACCGACGGTTTAGTGGAGAGGTTCGATCAGACTCTCAAACAAATGCTGCGTAAGGTGGTCAGCGAGGATGGAAGGAACTGGGATCAGCTCCTCCTCCTCGTCCTTTTTGCCTATCGGGAAGTCCCACAAGCCTCCACGGGGTTCTCCCCTTTTGAATTACTGTATGGGTGACAACCCCGGGTCATATTAGATATTCTAAAAGAAGGATGGGAAGAAGAGGCTCTTCCCTCTACAAACATATTAGAGTATGTTGCGCAATTACACGATAGGTTTGGAAAGATTCGGCCCCTCCTTAAAAATCACATGGAAGAGGCCCAAGCAGCACAGGTCCGTTATTACAACCACGGCACGTCTCTCCGGGAGTTCCACCCGGGAGATCGGGTCATGGTCCTAGTGCCTACCTCCCACTCGAAGTTGCTTGCCCATTGGCAAGGCCCATATGAAGTTAAGGAGAGGAAGGGACTGGTCGACTATTTGGTGAGTCAACCGAATCGTCGGCCGAAGGAGCGGGTTTACCATGTGAACCTGCTGAAACCGTGGAAGGACAGGGATCCCGATCCCTCCTCCGGCCATCCCCGCTCACTCTTCGCTCACACCCACAGCCTTAACTTCGGTGCGGACTTAAGTCCCAGACAACGGCAGGAGCTGGAAACAGTTATCCGGGCCGTTCAGGAGGTAGTCAGTGTGAGCCCAGGAAGGACCTCTCTGGTTGAGCACAACATTGTGACAGAGCCTGGGGTTATGGTCCGAGAACGCCCATATCATCTTCCCGAGGCAAAAAGGGCTGAAGTAGAGCTTGAGATCAAGCGCATGCTGGAACTAGGTGTGATTGAGGAAAGTTATGGTCCCTGGTCCAGTCCCATTGTGCTGGTCGGTAAGCCTGACGGGAGTTGGAGGTTTTGCAATGACTTCTGTCGGCTTAATCAAGTCTCCCAATTTGATGCCTATCCACTGCCACGAGTGGACAACCTCCTCAAGAGGCTTGGACAGGCTCGATATTTGACCACACTTGACATGACAAAAGGGTACTGGCAGGTTCCTTTAACGGACTCCGCGAAGGAAAAAAACGCGTTTAGTACCCCTAGCAGACACTGGCAGTATTGTGTCCTTCCATTTGGGTTACACGGGGCTCCAGCAACCTTCCAGCGTCTGGTGGACAAAGTGCTCCGACCTCATAACTCATACAGTGCTGCCTACCTGGATGACGTGGACATGTATTCCAGCACATGGAAGGAACACCTACAGCATGTCCGAGCGGTATTGCGGACATTTGGTGAGGCCGGACTCCGGATTAATCCCAAGAAATGCTTCTTTGGATTAAGTGAGTCCAAATATTTAGGCTACCTGGTGGGTCGGGGTACCTTAAGGCCACAGTGCTCCAAAGTAGATGCCATTTTGAAATGGCACCGTCCGCGAACCAAGTGGCAGGACCAAGCCTTTCTTAGGTTAGCGGGGTACTACCACCGGTTTGTGCCCCGGTTTTCGGAGAGAGCGGTGCCCTTGACTGATTTAACAAAGAAGAGGGCCCCGAACATTGTGGTATGGACTGAGAAGACAGGTGCTGCATTTGGTGACTTGAAGCAGGCCCTTACGTCCGCACCTATTTTGATGGCACCTAACTTTTCTTTGCCTTTCATCCTCCAGACGGACGCTTCGGACACAGGCCTGGGGGCCATGCTGAGCCAAAGCGTTGATGGTGTGGAACACCCCATCATGTTCCTGAGCCGGAAACTGTTGGACCGGGAGACCAGGTATGCAGCGGTGGAAAGGGAGGCTTTGGCGATCAAATGGGCGATTACTCAGCTTAGGTACTACCTGTTGGGCCGGGAATTCACCCTTGTCACGAACCATGCACCTCTACAATGGATGGCCCTGCACAAGGAGTCGAATCCGCGGGTCACCCGGTGGTTTCTTGACTTACAGCTGTATAAATTTTAGCTCATTCATAGCCGGGGCACTCTCCATGCCAACACTGATGCTCTCTCTCGGGTTCACGACCTCTCGGTTAGGGTCGCTAAGGGGGGGGGGGCCTTGTCACACACGTGCGCATGGGAAGCAGCTAAAGGGCTTGAGGGACGGCAGTTCTGAAACAGGCCGGGAGGTGGCAGAGTGCACTGACTCTTTTTCTCTCTTCCCTGTAGACCATTCCCGGGAGATCCCATCTGCCTCTCTTGACGTCACTTCCAGGACCAAACCAATGGAAGGAGACCTTATTGGCTCCGGCCCCTGTGATGTCACGTCCGGGCTCGAACCAATGGCTAACGAATATGGGTTCCGATCCTTATGACCTCACTTCCTATCTTCCCCTTTAAAAGCCTTCCCCTTTCCCCTGTTTGTCAGTCTTGTTTTGGACTCAGTTGTTGTGAACATCAGTGCTGTCATTGATTAAGAAAATGACTTTGAAGCCAGGATACTAGAATATACGGGTGGCTTCCCCAAACCTTTTTCTGTGTATGTCTCAGTTTTGTGACAAATATATATATATATATATTGTAACAGACGGCTCCTCTGCTTTACAACGGTTCCATGGACTCCCACAGGGCACCATGGGACTTGTAGTTTTGTATCTCAGCCCTGTTGGGTGCCGTGGGTGTTGCCAGAGGGTTCTGTGAATGAACCAGGGGACATAAACTATCTGTCTGACTCGGAAGTGCTGGCAGGCCATGTGGGCGGAAGAGCTGAAGCTCTTGGACAATATATAAAGGACAACCTCAAGCACATTCAGCGAGCCAGAGTTGGGTGGAAGGTGTGCAGTGCTTGCTGGGAGGTGTGGAGGAGAAAAGAAAAGAAAAGGAGAGAAAAAAGAAAGAATAATTGTGGATGATTGCCTGTTTACTTGTGGCTGTGGTGCTACAGAGTATTGTGAAGAGCCTAACAAAAATAAACTTGTGTCTGTCTATTGGGTTTGAGGAGCAACAGTGCCCTCTCGTGTTCACTATATATATATATATATATATATATATATATATATATATATATATATATATATATATATATATATATATACAGTACTGTGCAAACGTTTTAGGCAGGTGTGAAAAAATGCTGTAAACAAAGAATGCTTTCAAAAATGGAAGTGTTAATCCTTTATTTTCATCAATCAACAAAATGCAGTGAATAAACAAAAGAGAAATCTAAATCAAATCAATATTTGGTGTGACCACCCTTTGCCTTCAAAACAGCATCAATTCTTCTAGGTACACTTACACACAGTTTTTGAAAGAACTCGGCTGGTAGGTTGTTCCAAACATCTTGGAGAACTAACCACAGATCTTTTGTGGATGTAGGCTTCCTCACATCCTTCTGTCTCTGCATGTAATCCCAGACACACTCGATGATGTTGAGATCAGGGCTCTGTGGGGGCCATACCATCACTTCTAGGACTTCTTGTTCTTCTTTACGCTGAAGATAGTTCTTAATGACTTTGGCTGTATGTTTGGGGTCGTTGTCCTGCTGCAGAATACATTTGGGGCCAATCATACGCCTCCCTGATGGAATTGCATGATGGATAGGTATCTGCCTGTATTTCTCAGCATTGAGAACACCATTAATCCTGACCAAATCTCCAACTCCATTTGCAGAAATGCAGCCCCAAACGTTCAAGGAACCTCCACCATGCTTCACTGTTGCCTGCAGACACTCATTATTGTACCGCTCTCTAGCCCTTCGACGAACAAACTGTCTTCTGCTACAGCCAAATATTTCAAATTTTGACTCATCGGTCCAGAGCACCTGCTGCAATTTTTCTGCACCCCAGTTCCTATGTTTTCATGCATACTTGAGTCACTTGGCCTTGTTTCCATGTCGGAGGTATGGCTTTTTGGCTGCAACTCTTCCATGAAGACCACTTCTGGCCAGACTTCTCCGGAACAGTAGATGGGTGTACCTGGGTCCCACTGGTTTCTGCCAGTTCTGAGCTGATGGCACTGCTGGACATCTTCCGATTTTGAAGGGTAATAAGCTTGATGTATCTTTCATCTGCTGCACTAAGTTTCCTTGGCCAACCACTGCGTCTACGATCCTCAGCGTTGCCCGTTTCTTTGTGCTTCTTCAAAAGAGCTTGAACAGCACATCTTGAAATCCCAGTCTGCTTTGAAATTTTTGTCTGGGAGAGACCTTGCTGATGCACTATAACTACCTTGTGTCTTGCCATGACATGAAACTGTCTTCCACAACCTCACTTTGGTATCAGAGTTTGGCTGTTCCTCACCCAGTTTTAAGCCTCCTACACAGCTGTTTCTGTTTCAGTTAATGACTGTGTTTCAACCTACGTGTGACATTGATGATCATTAGCACCTGTTTGGTATAATTGGTTGATCATACACCTGACTATAATCCTACAAAATCCCTGACTTTGTGCAAGTGTACCTATAAGAATTGATGCTGGCTTGAAGGCAAAAAGTAGTAACACCAAATATTGATTTGATTTAGATTTTTCTTTTGTTCGCTCACTTTGCATTTTGTAAATTGATAACAATAAACAATCATTATTTATATTTCTGAAAGCATTCTTTGTTTACAGCATTTTTTCACACCTGCCTAAAACTTTTGCGCAGTACTGTATATATATTTAAAGTTTTTTTAATATTCTCCTCACTTGAGCATTGAAGTTTAAACAGCAGTCTTGAAGAGTGTATGCTGGCATGACTCATTGCCACTGGTCTTTGGCAGTATATATTTGTGCTTTTCTTGTTATTTATTTATTTTCCAAGGACACTGATACTGCAATAATTTGTGAATTTCCCCTTGGGATTAATAAAGTATCTATCTATCTATAATTAGTTTTCAATTAGAACTGAATAATAATATGGAGACAGAGCTAATGGAAGAAATAGGGAGAGCAAAAGCATATTGAGAAAAAAAACTACACCTGGATATACTATGAAGAGATTCTTTCCCAGTGCAATCCCTGAAGCCCCATTTTACTTTACACTGATACACCTGCCAAAAATGCAGGAGTGTGGTGCTGCTGCTGCTGCTGGTTAAGATTTAGATTTAATCTAATGGTCAGACGTAAATCTTCTGGATTCATTTGAGCTGATTCTTGTATGCCACATTCATAATATGAATAGTCTCTTGGTTAGATCTGTAGCTGACACACCTTCATTAACATGGAAGGAAGAAATTAACTTGCCTTAACTTGTGAAAATGGATTTTAGCTGACAGTCTACAAGGTATTATTTATTTAGGTTTTCTATCTGTTACCAAAAACTAGAGTAGTATAAAACGTCACCATTATACATATCAAATTTTGACAAGTGTATGTCCCGTCCCCCTGGCATTTCAGGTACCCACCTGATACCACCTGGTTAATGGGCGTTCCCACTCTCTGGTCTCTACCCATTGTGGGGCGAAGTTTGACAGGCATTGGGCCTTTTGTCAGTCGTCCGAAAAGGAATTGGTCGGCCAATCTTGGTCTTGGTCCTAAAAATGGGCTGGTCAACTTTGTAAGCCAAGACGGTGCTTCGGGGACCTGTAAGTTGTCAAAAGGTAAGTCAGCAATGGGGTGGAGCAGGCATCCTGCTCCTATGTGTGTACAGCACCGGTATGAACAGAGACTACAGAGAGCGTGAGTGACAGACACAGAGAGAGGATGTACAACAAGGCTTTATAGAGAATCTATTACACACCCAAGGAGTCTGGCAGTTTTGGTGGTATTAACAGCTTCTTGAGAAATGTATCAAGTCATGGAGAAAATGTCAATCGAAAAAACGTGTTGGAATGGATGAGTGGGCAATATACTTACAGTGTGCACAAACCAGCATGGCTGAGGTTCAAGAGAAACAGAACAATTGTTTCAACGGCCGATGACTAGTGGCAAACAGATTTGGTAGAGATGTCTTATTACTCAAAATTCAATGATGGATATAAATTTATCCTCACGCGTATCGATGTGCTCACAAAATATGCTTGGGCTGTGCCATTAAAGGCCAAGACAGGGAAAGAAGTTTCTCTGGGTTTTAGTTTGATCTTTAGACAGGGTCGAGTTCATAAGAAGCTACAGACAGACCAAGGCAAAGAATTTCATAACACATTGGTACAAAAACTACTATAACAGAACAATATTGTACATTTTGTCACAAATAGTGATGTAAAGGCCAGCATAGTAGAATGGATCAATAGGACCTTAAAGTCCAAAATGTGGAAATATTTTACATATGCAAATACTTTTCGGTATATAGGTGTCCTGTCAGACTTTCTGCAGAGTTATAACCACAGTTTTCACACCAAGATTAAAACAAGACCTGTAGATGTGACTCCAGAAAATGCTCTGAGTGTTTGGAAAATATTCTATGACAGGGCAGTGCAAAGAAAATCTACTCTGTGCACATTGAAAATAGGTGATCACGTCAGAGTTTCAAAATTAAAAGGTGTATTCGAAAAAGGCTATGAGCAGTCGTTTACAGATGAAATATTTATCGTGGACTGTTTTAAGTGACTCAAACCTGTATATAAACTAAAAGATTATGCAGGTGATGAAATTCAAAGGACATTTTATGCAGAAGAGTTACAAAAAATAAACCCCAATGCTAACCAGGTGTACTGCGTCCAGAAAATTCTAGCCACTCATGGGCGTGGTAGAAACAAGCATGTGTTGGTAAAATGGCTTGGTTGGGACAAGAAATTTAACAGTTGGGTCAAGGCTTCAGAAGTGAAAGACATAAGGAGTTGAGAAAGCAAGAAACAATGTCTAAAGTCAGAAATGGATTTTATGTAACACTGCCTTTTCCCAACAACATGATAGCATCGTTCACTGTTCAGCTAGCCAAGATAATAGAACTGTCCAGAAACTGGGGAGTGGCATTGGTGGAACTGACTTACCCAAAAACAGGACACACAGTTTTCATCCTTTACCTCATGATCTTACCCAATCCATCTGTTATAAAATGATTCATAAAGGAGAGAAAAAAAAGATACCAAGGTGCCTTAAAACAGCAAGCTTATTGAAACAAAATTCCAAACATAGCAATTAACATGTAGTCTTCGCTTTCACATCACATTAAGGTGTCAGTCATAACTGATGTCTGTTAAAGTCTTAGAAGTTTGCACTGTGCCTTTTAGCTTACAGGAAAGAGTTTGAAATGAGCAAAGGTGTTTAGACAAGCGTGCAGGATGAGTGTCATATTAAACATTTGAATTGTTTTTAATGCCAGTTTTGAATTTGATTGTTTTAAAATTAATCTTCTTTTGTTTTATATTTTCCATCCATCCATTTTCCAACCCGCTGAATCCGAACACAGGGTCACGGGGGTCTGCTGGAGCCAATCCCAGCCAACACAAGGCACAAGGCAGGGAACCAATCCTGGGCAGGGTGCCAACCCACCGCAGGACGTTTTATATTTTTCCAAAAGAATTTTTTCTCAGTTGTCAGAGAATTTTGTTGAATCATCTCATTCCTTCTAAGGATAATGGTGTGTGTGTGTGCTGGGGTTGGGTGGGGATGTGAGGCCTGGCAGTTAATGAGTGTCAAAAATGCATTTTGCCTCAGGTGACATTATTACATATGCCAACCCTTGCAAAACCTATCCAGCTCTTGATCAAATGAATTGCAGTAAGCCACCTTTGAATGGTACAGATGGATGAGTTGTTAAACCCCAATGCAGAAATTTCTAAGAGGACTAACTTAAAAATTACACCTAGTTGTTTTGATCCAACCTGTTAGGCAAAGTGATAAGAGTCACGAGAACTCCAGTGGGAGGCCAACCACAGATCTGCGGCAATAGTTGCTAACAGCAGTTATCCTCTGCTACAGTACAAAGAAGAAGAAAATGAGGTGACAAAGAAACATGCACAGTAAGAAGTGAGGAATAAGATTTGGCTACATAAGATCAAAGAAAAGCAACTGGGGGACACTGAAAGAACATGTGTAAGAAATCATCAGGAGCATTTAAGGAACAGAAATACCAAAGTGGGTCTGGAACCAAGGCCTTTCAATGGCGCTTGTGGGGGGTTGCATATAATCTATGTATAATTCTGAACTGACTGTGCTGGTGAATGGAGTTTTAGAATGAATTTTTAATATTTCTGAATACAGAATTCCAGTACACTTTTGTTTGGGAAGGAAGATCGCAAGACCATACAGGGGTTTATAGGAAGCTTTGTCCATCAAGGAATAGAGAGAGGAGCTATAGGTTTGGATTTAGCAGATTAAGAAACTGCAAACATGTAAAAGGAGAAATGAGGAAAGGAAGAAGTGAGAGAAATTGCAGATCCTAACCACAGACATCAGCTTGAGATTGAAGAAAAAGGAGGAATCAGGAAAGGCAAATCTGAGCTGTAAAGACTAGAACAATATGAGCCCTAATTTACTGAAGATGTATCCTAATGTGCAAATACCACTTCTAGACCAATTAGGAAAAACAATTGGCTTGTCACCTACATTTAATAATAATAATAATTCTTTGCATTTATATAGCGCTTTTCTTATTACTCAAAGCGCTCAGCAATTTAATGCTGGGTTGCTAAAAAGATGGGTATGGAGATGTCATTTCAGAAGTGGTTAAAATAATTTGTCTTGCATTTTGAAGGTATAAAAAATATTCCAGCATGTCTTTGGCTGCTAATTTTGTTCAAAGTCTGTTTTTTTGGTTCATAGGATACTCTCCTGCACTCACAATGTGTACTCCCAATCGGCAGCAAGGCAGGTCATTCTTGCTAAATTATTCTGTGCTATTACCTTACCTAGTCTCTGCAATGTGGTTGCACCATCTGCTTTGTTAACTGATAAATGCAAGGATATAAGTTTCTATCCATCCATCTGTATATTTTAAACTCTCTCTGTACAATAGTTTTAAATAAATGCAGCACTACCTTCTGAACTGGGAATCTTATCATGGAAATGAGACATCTCTCAATGTGTGGAAATGGACACTTGCCACTGAAAAGGCTAAAAATAGGACTAGAGCTGAAGTTTGGATGTGAAGTGGATATTTACAGAAAGAAAGGATACAGATTAATGATTCCTTTGTCATAAATCAGGCCACCCCAAACAATAACAGACAACAATCACTAATGACACTTGTTTTTAACAAATATGAAAACTTGGTGCAAATGGCTTCAGAGTCAGCCAGTAGACAACAGTGTGATTGTGTTATGCAAGCACATGACATTAACTGTCCACTAAAATAGTCTATTGGTTGCTGAAGGAAGTGCTATGAGCAAATATCACACATGAAAACAGGTATATTTAGAGCAAGAAAATTGTTTTAAAAAATGTTGCAAATCTCAAGCCAGAGCCACATGAAGAGCCATTAGAACAAAATGTACTATTTATAAAGAGACTTCAGAAGGGCAAAGGGAAAGAAAGATTTGCATTTGGGCATGTTATACTTGAAGTTTTTAAGACCTTGGGATTGATGTACTATAGTTTTACTAGCCGTTTTTAGAAGCAAATCTTTCTGCAGATGTTCAAAATCAAATTTTGCTGGGTGTCACAAAGCAAGATGTAGAGGACAGGAAGATATGGAAAAAGATGATCTGCTGTGTCAACACCTAACAGGATCAGCCGAAAGAAGAAGAAGAAGATACTTTTTTGTGGATGACAGAGTTAGATTGTAACTCTTCACTCTCTTACTTCCACATTATCTCACAGATTGGATCATGATCACTAGATATCATGATGTTGCATCCCCTACATCGATCTAGTAGTGGTTTCAAATGCAGAAATGTTGTTTTGTTGTCAAGGGTCTTGTATGACCCTTTTTACCCTCTTTACTCTTTATCGTGTAGACTTTAACAAAATGCTCTAAATCCCATACTTTCAGCCTTTGTATGTTACACTACCTTTAGCAACAGAACAGGCAGGATTGACTTATACTTTAAATTAATTACACTGCACAAAAAAAGTTTTTGCTTCTTGAACACTGTTGGGTGTTTCTTATAGACTTTTGGGTGCTGATTACGAACATCACATCAAAATTTACCCATCACGTACCGTTTCAGAGAAATCTTCAGTTTTGTCATGATTTTTTTCTTATATTTGTATACAAACATTTTCGGTCCCGTAATTGATTTACCAACAATGGTTTGTGCAGCCTGGGCATGTCCAGGCATGAAATCAGGCAAGGTTGGAAGTTGTTCTGTGGAAACTGAAATCTGGGGCATGCCTGGGCAGGTCTGAAGGAGCTTGATGTGGTCTCAGCATGCTATAAAGGTGGCTTGCATACACCGATCCTGCTCATTTGGTTAATATAGATAGTCAGTGTGTATGTATAGTATCAGTATAGTAAAGTATAGTATCTGTAGCAATATAACATTAAGTAAGCTTGATGCTATAGACATTTTGGTGTCGGGCGATATGTCTCGTCAATGTCGTAACAGCTGCAATACATTCTGCTATATCTGTGGCGAATATACACTTGTGCCTCAGAGACGTTGGATGACTGCTCTTGTGAAGAAAGCTTATCATCTGTATTTCGGCTGCAAAATTGGTGATCAACACAAGGAATGGGCACCTCACATTTGCTGTGCGACATGTGCTGTCAGTCTGAGAGCCTGGCTCAGAGGCACTCGAAAGACGATGCCGTTTGCTGTTCCGATGATATGACGAGAACAGAAAGACCATGTGACGCACTATTACTTCTGTTTGACTAATGTGTCTGGGTTCTCTGCCAAAAACAAGAAGTCAATTGAATATCCTAATCTGCCTTCAGCAATGAGACCTGCGCCACATGACGACAGTCTTCCAATTCTGAAACCACCAGAGGATTGGACCTTAGACAAACCAGATGAAGAAACTGCAATGCAGGGAACTGACAGTGACATTGACCCGGATTTTGAACCGTGCTCATCAGGCGATACACATCTGATAACACAGTCCGAATTGAATGATTTGGTCAGAGATTTGGGTCTGTCAAAAGCAAAAGCCAAGCTGCTGGGTTCGAGGCTGCAAGAATGGTGTTTGTTGTCACCAGGTACGAAAATTTCTGTGTTTCGAGACCGACATCATGATATAACCACATTTTTTGCACAAGTCTACAGTCTTTGTTTCTGTTGTGACATTGAAGGATTGTTCTCAGCCTTGGGTTGTGATCACAACCCGGAAGAGTGGCGTCTCTTCATTGATTCATCAATGTTAAGCCTGAAAGCTGTTCTGCTACACAATGGCAACGTTTATCCTTCAGTACCTGTTGGCTATGCAGCACACATGAAAGAAACACATGAGAATATGGAACTGTTGCTGAAGCACATCCAGTATAGCAGGTACAACTGGAATATCTGTGGAGATCTTAAAGTCATTGGTCTGTTACTAGGACTGCAGCTCGGCTATACAAAATACTGTTGTTTAATCTGTGAATGGGATAGCCGTACCAAAGAGTCGCACTATTCTCGACAGAACTGCCCACTCTGTAAAAAGTTAGTTCCAGGACAGAAAAATGTGGCACATGAATCGCTTGTCGACCTGGCAAAGATATTTTTGCCTCCTCTTCACATAAAACTGGGACTCATGAAGAATTTCGTGAAAGCACTGAACAAGGAAGGCAAAGGTTTCCGTTATTTAAGACAGATGTTCCCAAGAATAACTGACGCCAAGTAGACAGACTTCTCAAAGCATACAAGACAATGAAGTGCAACATGTCACTCAAGATTCATTTCCTCCACTCACACTTGGACTTCCCTGAAAATCTCGGTGCTGTCAGTGACGAACACGGTGAAAGGTTCCACCAGGACATTGCTACGATGGAGAAACAATACCAGGAATCCGTCAATGCTTGCTGACTACTGTTGGACACTACAACGTGATGCACCAGACATTGAATACAAAAAGAAAATCAGGAGCAAAACACTTTTAATTCTATTGAATTTAATAGCTTATGCGAAACATAAATGTGACTAAATACGTTATTGTCAGTAAACATATAAATGTCTATTTCTCAGAGTTCCTACGTGATGCAGTAAAACCAAAGCTATATTTGTGCATACCCAGTAGGTACCTGTCACAATCAGCAAAAACTTTTCAGGAAGCAAGATTTAAAAAAAATTGTTGTGCAGAGTTATATATTATAGATAATATGTCCAAATTATAAGCAGAATAAAATGAATGTGAAAAAAACATTTCAGCCTAAGCACCCATGCATCTTGTATTGGTGGCTTTTGACTTATCTTCAGTCTAGCTTTGGTCTTTGCTACCACATGACCTTTGAAAAGAGTATTGAAACAAGCTGCATGCCTTTCTCAATATGGCTGTCAAGACAGTGTTGCCTTCTTTATGGAAAAATGGCGAGAAAGAAAGGTTGTCTTTTCTTCTTGGCAAGATGGTGAGAGAGACAGAGAGAGAGAGAGAGAGAGGGAGACCAATTTATACCATTTCAATCATAAATCCTGGACCAATGGGTGCAGGCAACTCCCTTAGTCCATCAAATCCTTTTTTGGTATTGACCAATTGAATAAGTTTATTTGTCTCTTCTTGGGTCATTCACAAATGAAACAGCACATGCAACTACTTCCCAGTTCAGATACTTTACAGAGTGCGTATAATAAACATGAAAGATAGGAAATAATTAAACCATAAAACTGTTGGCTCTTACCTTATGACTTGAACTGGTTTATCTAGCTTCTTGACTCTTTAACATTACAAGTAAAAACACACAAAATTATCAATTTATATGCTAGATATTACTTATTTTACATTCCACTACAAATGCCATGTTGACCAAAGTACTAAACAGAGATACATATCTAAGACATAAATAATAGAAATGAATAACAAAGAGAAAAAACATGAAAACCTAATGCCTCTCTGGTCATTGGCAGTATATGGAGAGGCTGATTCCTTTGTGGGTCACTTTCAGGTTAAGAGTAGTCTGTAGTTGCAGGAGTTATTAAACTTTTTGGAATTACCTGGAAGGTAAACAGCAAGAAAAATAGGACCAGGAAATAAAAGAAAAAATTATGTCTAAAACGTGTAAGGGATCAAAAGTCAGAAACCAAAATGAAAAATAAATGTATTAAAGCCAAAACACTGGATAGAAATTGTGTTTCAAATAAAGTGTCAAAAATCTCAACTTTCTACAATATTTTCAAATAACTAGAAGCACATCTAAGATTTGTTTAGATATCCAGAAACTAGGATGCTAATTTTATGTTCCACTTGAATTGGAAAGTTAGAATGTCTGAGTTCCTTGTCAGAATTTTCAGCCTGAGTCTGATTTCCTACTCAGAAACTCAGGTCTGGTTTGTCCAATCCAGCATTGTCCAACTTCAGGTTATGACATCAATCCAGAATGGTGATATACATCATAAAGTTTAGTTAAAGTTGTACTATTATACTGTTTATTAGCATTATTGCCGTACACACAGTGAAGTCTAACTTCTATCTGTGGACTTTGTGGTCTGCAGATGGTGCTCCAGCAACCCAAACCTGACAAACAGATGCAGAACACAGGTTTAGCACAGAGTTTTTAATTTTTTTTCTCATGGGAAATGTGTTCTCCCATTTCTCACCTGCACAGTCCCAAGCACAATAACCACTAAAGCACATTTTTTTCTTTCTTCTGGTCTTCTCTCTCTCCCTCTCTCTCTCTCTCTCTCTCTCATGTCCTTCACCTTCATTCCTCTTCTGGCAAGCTTTGCCTCACTTCCTCCCAACTCTGGCTCTCAGAGTAGTGGCAGTTGGCTCCTTTATAAAGCACCCGGAAGTGCTCCAGGTGTCTAGTGGTCTTCTTCCAGCAGCACTTCCGGGTGTGGCGGCATTCCTGCCATGAAGAGCTCTGCTGATCCCACAGCACCCCCGGCAGCATCCATGGAACTCTACAGGGCTACAGCAAACTCCAACTCCCAGCATGCCCTGCAGGAATCTGTGGAGCCACAGCAACCCAGGGGAGCTGCCCTCTAGCATCCTGGGGAGATAATATCCTTAACCCGCTCTCTCTCCCGGTCCTTCCATCACATTGGTGTCCTGGCTGGATAAGGACCCCACCCTTCTGCCAGAACATGTTGCTATGGTGTTTAGAGGTGCAAAATACTGTGTAATGCGTTATCAACTGGTATTTATTCTCCAAAAGCAAGCACAACAAAGCTTTTCCTGGAGGCTTTCATATTGGTTTTCTGAATGTTCTACTGGAATGTGGTGAACTCAAGCGTGACATCATTCCCAGAGTCAACTTTCAAGGTAAACAGAATGCCACATACAGTAAGAGCAGCATGCCGCCATCTTATTTATATAGGCAGGGAGCGATTACATAAAAAGTCAGGTGACAAACAATGGAAATAGCAACCATAAACTGCATAGTTATGGCCATAATAATAATAATAATAATACATTTTATTTATATAGCGCCTTTCCCATGCTCAAGGCACTTACAGAATATAAGAAAGAACGGCAGGGTATACAGTATATACAATACAATACAGTTTATTTTTGTATTGCCCAAAATCACACAGGAAGTGCCGCAATGGGCTTTAACAGGCCTTGCCTCTTGACAGCCCCCCAGCCTTGACTCTCTAAGAAGACAAGGAAAAACTCCCAAAAAAAAAAACCTTGTAGGAAAAAACCTTGGGAAAGGCAGTTCAAAGAGAGACCCCTTTCCAGGTAGGTTGGGTGTGCAGTGGGTGTCAAAAGAAGGGGGTCAATACAATACATTACAATACAATACAATACAATACACAGAACAGAACAATCCTCAATACAGTATAAATAAAAAAATTTTAGAAGTAAAAAAAATAAAAATTTTAGAAGTATGGAGCAGAATTTAACGGTAGATGGTATCATCATATAATAAGATTTGGATATTTTTAGAGTCCTGGAGACCTCATCCATCAAGCTGCCTCCCCCATTTGGCCATTCCATGGCTGAAACTGTGCTGGGCCAGCCAATGCGATGAAAGGACCCCACTTTCCCATGATTCCTGCGATCCTCCATCAGGGATGACTTTACTTTAGGCAGGCAAAACAACTTGGCAGGTGGGCCGTGGCACCAAGTGCCACATTTGAGTACCAAGAAGAGAAACAGAACAGGTGAGGGTTAGTAACAAATTATAACTTTCATGTTACTTTATGTTTTAGTGCTAATGACTAACAACAGAGATGCAGTCTGTACAGTTAATCAGCAGCTCTAGTCAGGATATGCTAAACTGAAGTAGTGAGCCTTCAGCCAGGATTTAAAAGCTGAGACCGAAGGGTCATCCCTTATAGTAGCAGGCAGACCATTTCACAGTTTAGGGGCCCTGTAACTAAAAGCTCGACCTCCCACTGTTGTTTTATTAATCCTTGGAACCATAAGCAGACCGGTATCTTGAGATCTTAATGTGCGCTCAGGTTTGTAAGTCGTGATAAGTTCAGACAAGTAAGCCGGACCTTGGCCATTTAATGCTTTATATGTTGAAAGGAGGATTTTGAAATCTGCCCCAAACTTAACCAGGAGTCAGTGTAAGGATTTAAGAACTGGAGTTATATAGCATTGTACAAACCAGATAAATAAATAAAGAAGATTACGAACAGTGAATTCAGGGATAAAAAGCCTAACAGACAACATAGTTGATGGTCTAGCACACACACATACAGGTTACATGAGCATCTTGACAGAGAAGTAAACTGAGAGAAGGGTAATAAAGTCAAGTAGAGCTAAAAGCCTTCCTGGACAGATGAGTTTTGAGTTGTTTTTTAAAAGAATTCATGGAGTCAGCTGATCTGATTAATTTTGGTAGGTCATTCCAGAGTCTGGGGACTGTACAGCTGAAGGCCTTGTTACCCATGGAGTGTAGATTAGTGTGGGGCACAACAAGATTGCCAGAATCAGAGGACCTTAGTGGGCGGGCAGGCACATAGTGATGGAGAAGGTCACTGATGTAGTTTGGCGCGTGGTTATTTAAGGCTTTGTAGGTTATTAGTAGGATTTTATATTAGATTCTGTAAGACACAGGGAGCCAGTGAAGACGGAGCAGGATGGGTGTGATGTGCTCGCTGCTGCTGGTTCGAGTAAGGACTCTTGCAGCTGAGTTTTGAATAAGCTGGAGCTATGATATAAGATTAGAAGGGGCACCTGCCAGTAGGGAATTACAATAATCGATGCGGGATGTGATAAAAGCATGGACAAGTTTCTCAGCATTAGAGAAGGAGAGGAAGGAGCAAACACAGGATATGTTATGGAGGTGAAAGTAAGAAAGTTTCTTAATGTGATTTATGTGGCCGGAATAAGAGAGGGAGGAATCAAAAATGACACCAAGATTCTTTACAGTAGAGACAGGTCTGATGAGATCACTGCCAAGATGGACTGGGAAAGAGCTCATTTTATTAAGTTGCATTTTAGTCCCAGTTTGCAGGAGTTCAGTTTTGTTGCAATTTAATTTTAAAGAATTTTGCTCCATCCAGGTTTTAATTTCACTAAGGTAGGTTGTGAGCAAAAACACAGAATTAGTTCCTGCTATTCAAATCATGAAACAAAATGGCAGCATGAAAATCTTACAAAAATAAAGATTAAAAATATTATTGAAAAAAGTTTACTAATTTGTATTTACAAATATAAATTAACTACAGAGTCAAAATCAGGAGGGTTAAAACTGTAGTTCAATGAAACATGGGGGTAGTTTGCCATGTCTGCATCTGTGAGCAGATCTTGCCTCTCCCACTCCCCATGACACGAGATAGGATAAGGCAGTATTTTCTGACAATTTTATGTGGTGACTGGGAGAGGCCAGGGTCCGAACTCTGAACAACTTGTATGAGTCCTTCCAGGATGGGTAATGCTTGCTTCTTTCAGCTGTAGTCCCTGCTGGGATGTATGTTAGAGTCTTTGATCCAGATCCCTGGAATTCCTGGGGGCTGAGGTAGAAAAGAAAGTAAATGCAAAAGATAATGTTATGTAGGGCAGATAGTAAAGAGAGTGAATGGTGTCCAAATAGAAGTTGGAAATAGAGTGTGTGCATAAATCATGTTGCAGAATGGAAGTTGAATTAAATAAGTTGGAGGTGCTGTCTTGAGTAGAAAAAGAAAGAATTTAGGGAAAACTGCCTTGTGTCGATACGAATTCCATGGACTCGGAGGACAAAAGTATGCCACAGCTACCTCCCTATGGTAAGTTAATGGATAAAGTGAAGAAAATAAGCTGGCTCAATGATAAGGGGAGGGCAAGGGCGCCTTCCCAAGTTCCAGTCTGAACAAGGAAGAGGAGTTAAATTCTCCTCTAGAAGAGTTAAAGTATCTTCCAAAACAAAGACAAGGGGATAAAGTCCTCTCAGACAGAATTAAAGTCTCCAACTCGGTTAAGGTCAATGGCTGCTTTGATTCCTGGGTGGGTCATATGTTGAAAAAGAATGGGATAAAGGAGGCTGTGGAAGGAGAATGTAAAAAGGAGCTCTCGTTCACTTTAGTATTTAAGTTTGGTGAAAATAAAGGACGTCCTTGGATTTCATTTATCATGATGACTTGACAATATTTGTTATTTCCTGAGTGATTACTAATATAACTAATTACTAAGTTATTTAAGAATATACGGTATGTTGTGCTTTATCAAATTTCACAGATGTTGTCTATTGTAATAGAGAGTTTAGAGATAAGGATGTTTTTATAGGAAACTACAGAAAACAATATAAATAAGATATTTAATGATTATGAGAACTTCCAACAGAGAGCTTATGCCATCTCAGAGATTTACTAGGAAACACTGAAGACTACCACTGACTAGAAGCAGTGCAAGAGGTTTCTCATCACATGGCAATCTAGATCATGGAAATGAACTTGAGTGTGGCTAGATTTTGGGTTACCATCTGAGGGAGTTACCCCTCTCTGTCTGTTGCTGAACCTAAAATTCATGACCATGGTCCTTCTAGGCCTCTGTGCCTGCACTCTGAGTGGACACTACTTTCAGGAATTTGCTCAAAAGGACTGTTGCAAGGGTACCTGTAGAAAGTAATTGCCATTACTAAATGTATATATCCATTGGGGAAGTATACACTTTAATGGGTAAAAAGCAAATAGTATAAAATAACTAAGAAATGTATGCAGATTGAGAGAATATTAAACAGAACGATTAACTAGCTGTGCTTACAAAGCCAGTAGATACAAAAACATACCCAGTTGAAGGGTCTATTTCTTCTTTTACTCGATTGCGGTGGGATTGCCTTCTCAGCTGCTCACTCCACTCTACAGTATGCATGCATGCACAGATGCTCCTTTGACTGTCTTTATTTATGCAAATGTAATGTGTGACACAAATGAATTGTTTAGTCTATTGAACTATTTCTGGTACCATTTAAAGCATTTTCAGAAATCTTATGAGTATGTTATGTTCACAAAGTGAAAAATAAGTATAGTCAAATTAACATATAAATTAACATCTCTGAAATAATTTAGAAGTAATGTTACAATTGGTTTAAAAATGTATACTATTTGGTGAAATTAAAACCTCTCCACTTTTTTTTAAATAAATATTTATGAATTTAATGGATCTTCTTACAAAATGTCTGCCAAGCTCTGTGAAAAGATGCTGTTTTGATAACTGTAAAGTACAAAGGAGACAAATATTCTCTAAACAAAAGTGTTGCGATTTGTGGGATGTGTGTGTGCTTGTGTGTGTGTGTGTGTGTGTGTGCATCTGGAAATGGACTGGCATCCCGACCGGATATTATTCCTGACTTGCGATTGATGCTTGCTGGTATAGGCTTCAGCTCCAAATATATGTACTGTACACAGATTCATTAGAAACATTTTGTAAAAGCCATGTTAGACCTAGTAAAGTTACATTTTGGTTATTCTTCATAAACTGAACACAGAGAGCAATGAATGACTATTAAAACAACAGAACTGTAGCGTTTCAATATTCCTACCTTGAAAATATCAGTGAAGACATATCTTCGACCACACAGCTGTATTAATTAGCGTTGACAGAAAGTTATGGATAAAAAGAGATTAAGTTTCTCTTTACATATAGTAATATTATTCACAAAACTATTTCTCTTTTAATTGGGAAAGAAGTCCTAGTTCATTGATAAAAATTAAGAACCTTTGTTCTCAATGTCTTGTTAGGTGTACCCCCACCAAAAAACTAACATTTAGGCCTGTAGCTACGTCTTCTCCAGGTTCCAAAAATCAAGAAGCTACCGAATTGGCAACGTAGGATCCAGGATGAGTCAAACACATAACAAAAGAAATTTCTCAGTCCAATAAAGGTTGTTTTAAAAAGGTTTAATGAAAATGTAAAAAGGAACAAATCACAAAAAGGTCAGAAAAAAAGTTATTATGCATGCAGAATAAAAGGGAAAAAGGGTTTATTCTCTCTTTCATAACAATCAGCTTTCTCATGTTAAACTTCAGGACAGAAGTTACTCCGAACAGTCAGCATGGGATCGAAAGAGGGAGGTCGTGTTTTACTAACTTGCTGGAATTCTATGTGGAGGCAACAAAAGGATATGATCAAAGTGGGGCATATGATATTATTTATCTTGACTTTCAGAAAGCATTTCATAAGGTGCCACATGAGAGGTTGGGCATCAAATTAAAAGAAGTGGGAGTTCAGGGTGATATTTTTAGATGGGTGTAGAATTGGCTAAGACACAGGAAGCAGAGGGTGATGCTGTGAGGAACCTCATCAGAACTGGCCGATGTTAAGAGTGGTGTTCCACAGGGGTCAGTGCTAGGGCCGCTGCTATTTTTAATATATAGAAATGATTTAGATAGGAATATAAGTAACAAGCTGGTTAAGTTTGCAGATGATACCAAGATAGGTGGATTAGCAGATAATTTGGAATCCGTTATATCTTTACAGAAGGACTTGGATAGCATACAGGCTTGGGCATATTTGTGGCAGATGAAATTTAATGTCAGTAAATGTAAAGTATTACATATAGGAAGTAAAAATGTTAGGTTTGAATACACAATACGTGGTTGGAAAATCGAGAGTATACCTTATGAGAAGGATTTAGGAGTCATAGTGGACTCTAAGCTATCAACATCCCGACACTGTTCAGAAGCCAGTAAGAAGGCAAACAGAATATTAGGTTATATAGCATGATGTGCAGAGTATAAGTCCAAGGAGGTTATGCTCAAGCTTTGTAATGCACTGGTGAGGACTCGTCTGGAGTACTGTGTGCAGTTTTGGTCTCCAGGCTACAAAAAGGACATAGCAGCACTAGAAAAGGTTCAGAGAAGAGTGACTAGGCTGGAGGCAGGACCACGGGGGGGCTGGGGTGGGCACTGCCCCCCCAGAGACAAGCCGTGCCCATCCTGCGAAATGCTCTGTCTGTCCAATGAAAACTCTGGAGAAGAATAACATTTGATTTTCAAAACTGAGTTGCTTTCCAATTGGCCCATTTGAATTTGGGGCATATCCGTCAGTGCCTCCTCCACTAGACAGGCACCGTGCTGCTCACAGTTCACTTCGCCGCACATTTTGCAGCACGTTTTGAAACTGTTGACTGCATTCTTTAATTAAAACAACGTATATGTTCCATTCTCCTTTTATTTTCTGGTTTGTAACACCAAAGGCTATGCATAGGTGGCTTATTAAAAAGCAGACATCTTCAACCTCTGTCCCTCCGCAAGCTGCTGGCTCCACGGTTGAGCCAAGCACCGCTGCTACCAACACGGAGCACAGCGCACCCACATCGGCAACTGAAACTCCAAAAGATGTAGATAAGCCTACACAATCCTCCAGCTCTGCGCCCGTGTCGGGTACTCCAAACCTCTGCCTTCAACAAAATGTACAGTCTGGTCTGCCTGACTTAAATATGGATAGCCCATCCCAGCCCATTTTAATTAATTATCCCAAACGCGCATTCGGAAAGACACTCAGATGTTTTAGTGCAAGCTGGTATCAGTCTCGACCATGGCTTGAATATTCTGTTGTCCGTGATGCCAGCTTTTCTTTGCCTGCCGCAAATTTAGTGTTTCCAATTCGGACCGCGAGGACATATTCACCAAACATGACTACACTAATTGGAAAAAAGCTCTAGAAAAAGACGATGGCGGCTTCCACAAACACGTGTCTAGTATCCCGCACGTCAGAGCCATGTCTGCATGGCAAGAGTATTGGCGCCAGACAGAGATGGGTGAAAGCATAGTTCAACTACTGGGTCCAACCCAGATAGAAAAGAATAGATATTATGTGAAAAGCATTGGGGAGGCCGTTCAGTTCCTTGCAGTCAATGAACTGGCTCTGTGTGGTCAAAATCACGAAGGTGGGGAGGAGGGACTTTTCCTTAAGTTCTTTGATTACACAATCAAAAAAGATGCCAAACTTGCAGAAATTGTAAAATACATCCCAGACAACGCAAAATACACATCCAATGTAATTCAAAATGAAATAATTGAGACTCTTGCCAAAATGGTGGTAAAAGATATCAGGACCAAATATGAAAAAGCTGACTCTCTTGGACTTTGCATTAAAAGTGATGGTACCAGGGATCGCTGTAACATTGAGAATTTGTCTGTAGTGATTAGATTTGTCCAGAACTCCATCCCTGAAGAACACCTGATTGGCTTAATTGAACTGAATCAGCTTGATGCTGAATATATTTGTAACCAAATTCTGTCACATCTCTCTGAACTAGGTTACAGCCCAGACAATTTAGTGTGTCAGTGTTTTGATGGTGCTTCTGTCATGTCTGGGGCAAGGTGTGGTGTCCAGGCTTTGTTACAAAACAAAGTTGGTAAGTACATTCCATATGTACTGTACACTGCTACAACCACCAGCTCCATTTAGCATTGATACATGCAATGGAATCAGAACCTCTGGCTAAGAAGTTCTTTGAGTAGTCAAATTCATTGAACACATTTTGTCACAGACATCATGTTTCACACACATACAATACACCCACACTCAAAAGACTTCTAGAAATACGATGGACCAGTATTTATGATGTCACAAAGTCCATTGTCAACAATGAGGAAGCTATAAGGGGGCTTCTCTCAGAGGTAGCAGAGGCTGACACTGCCCCTTTTGACATTTGCATAGAGACATGTGGTCTTTTGACTCAATTAAAAAAGCAGAATTTATTCAATACAGGAAAATTCCTCCTTCACGTGCTAGGTGTGCTGAAACTAGCCAATGCAATTGTACAGGCACATGCAGTGGATTTGTGCACTGCTGGGGAGGTGGTGACAGTTTCACTGGCCACACTGAAGGAGATGAGATGTGAGTCATTCTGGGAGGAGCATTTCTCTCACTGTGAAAGTAGGCCTACCAATTCGCTCAAAAGGAAACGGAAAGTTAATTCACAGCTTGATGATAGTATTGTCATGTCTACGCTTGGGCATGGTGACTCTGATGAACAAATTGCTCCTAATCAGACTTTTAAAAGGGCTATGTTCAGCATTCTTGATAGAGCTATTGTGGAAATGGAGACAAGATTCTCTCAGAGAAATGTTGAATTATTGACGGCCACATCGCTTCTCCTGCCAAAATCAGAATTATTTCTTGATCATTCTCTCCTGAAACCACTTCAGGCACTTGCAGGCACAGAGCAAAACAGCATTAGCTTGCAAAATGCATTCAGCAGTACAAAGAGGCCTTCCCTATGTTGCATTCGCTATATGTTACAGCACTCAGGTGTGTCTTCAGCTGAATGCAAAAGCTCTTCTCTACTTTGAACCGCATTCTCACTCCACTCCGCCGAACAATGCTGCATTCAAGGAAGAGAAATGTAGTCATTCTGGCACATGAGAAAAACATCACAGAAAATCTAGACATGAATGAATTTATTTCAGAATTTGCCAAGAGTAACCGCAGACTGGTACTGTAGATAATATCCAGGTTAAACACTGGAAACTGATATCCTATAGCCTCCCTAATGACTACAATGAGCCACATTTCTGTTCTTGCTCTCATATGTTGTATACATTTGACTTTATTGATATTTACCTTGTAGATGTAGTTCTATATTTGTTCACAAAAAATAATAATACAAGTTCCATTGCCTCTGTTAATTTTATTGAACAATAGGTTATGATTTATGCCACAATTTTTGCTTTTATATGTTATATAAAACTATGTTGCTATTATTATTTGACCCCCCTACAAAAATGGGGATGGATGGATATTTTTTGCCCCCCCCTCAGACAAGCCAAATGCCCACCCACACATGATGTTCTGGTCACACCTCTGGACTAGGCTGATTCCAGGGCAACAGGGGTTGAATTATGAGGAAAGATTAAAAGAGCTGAGCCTACACAGTTTAAGCAAAACAATATTAAGAGGTGACATGATTGAAGTGTTTAAAATTATGAAGGGAATTAGTACAGTGGATTAAGACTGTTATTTTAAAATGAGTTCATCAAGAACATGTGGACACAGTTGGAAAGTTGATAAGGGTAAATTTCGCACAAACATTAAGAAGTTTTTCTTTACACAAAGACCGATAGACAGTAAGACTTTAGGGACTTTCAGAACTGGGCGTCATTATTTTTTTGGAAGAAATAAGTGGATAGGTTCTGGTAAGCATTGTTGGGCTGAATGGCCTGTTCTTGTCTAGATTGTTCTAATTTTCTAATGTTCCAATGTTTAAGTTACATTCTGTACTTAAAAGTTGAGATTTTTCTCTATAGGACACTTACAGCGGCACGGTGGCGCAGTGGTAGCGCTGTTGCTCGCAGTTAGGAGTGGAGTTTGCATGTTCTCCCCGTGTCTGCGTGGGTTTCCTCCGGGCGCTCCGGTTTCCTCCCACAGTCCAAAGACATGCAGGTTAGGTGGATTGGTGATTCTAAATTGGCCCTAGTGTGTGCTTGGTGTGTGGGTGTGTTTGTGTGTGTCCTGAGGTGGGTTGGCACCCTGCCCGGGATTGGTTCCCTGCCTTGTGCCCTGTGTTGGCTGGGTTTGGCTCCAGCAGACCCCCGTGACCCTGTGTTCGGATTCAGCGGGTTGGAAAATGGATGGATGGATGATTCGTTTTTTCTCCCTTTGTGGATCTCCAACTGCAAATATGCAAACCGTATCACAGACCTTCTCTTCCATATATATATATATATATATATATATATATATATATATATATATATATATATATATAGTTATTCGTATGAAAAAAAAAATTTGCAGGTTTTCATTATTCCAATAGCTTTATTAACACATTTATTAACCTTTTCAACTCAAAAGAATGTCACAATGGCACAGTACCCTTAGGTACAATCTCGTAAGTGATCAAATTGTTGGCCTTCATTATTTACATTACTTATTTACTTGCTACACTCAAGCACACTTTGGCACAGAGTTCTTTATTGTCATCAGTTTCTTGATATGCTTCTCTTATATAGCCAATCATTTCATCATTAGTACTTGGTTGTCAGAAAAAGACATTATCTTTGACAACAACCCAAAAAAAGAAGTCCATTGGAGTGAGGTCTGGTGATGGTGCTGGCCATTCCATTGGCCCTCGTCGACCTATCCAGTTGTTGGATAATTTGTAACGGCCGACCCCTTTTCCCAGCCGGCAGCTACACTTCCAAGACCAGTGGCCTGGATAATTGACTGAGAAATAATCTAACTATCAAGCCGTACTTCTTACCAATTAAACTTTTCCCCCACAATCGACGGTGAAAATATAAGCACACAAAAACAAGATGTAAAATTAAACGGATTATATGTATTAAGTGAAATGACATGCAAAAAACAGAAACATATAAATATAAATATCCCTCCACCCCAGCAATAACAAGACACCACCAAATATATATATATACATACAACAAAAACCCTCCCTTGTCCCTGTAACAAATAAACACACAACACGAATAACAACAATGACTGATAAACTGAAAATGAATGAGAACGTGAGTCTGGTAATAAAGAAACCGTCCTGAAAGCGGTTAACTGAATTAGTGAAATTGCGTTGTTTGATTCTCCCCGGAAAAAATGGAGCAGCCTCACCATGAATCCTCGTGTGTGTGGTGGATGATTAAGTCCTACCCCGGGGTCTCTCGTGGTGAGGTCCTTGAAGCAAATCCGGCAGATGGAAAAACAAACTGGATGGATAAGCGCGATATGGAAAACAACAGGTACAGTTTGCTCGTGGTCATGATTGAAAAAAAAAAAATCTCCTTCTCTCCTCTCCTCTTCCTTCTCCTCCTGCTGGCTTAAATAGTCCTGTGACGGCTGTGATTGATTAATTGTAAACAGGTGTTTTCCAGGTTTGTGGCTGTGGTCTCCTTCCATCATCCGTCCCCCTTTACGGGGATGGCATTAACTGATACACAAACAGTAAACGGGACAATGAAACGAGACGCACTCAGTACTGACATTTAACACTAACTATGTGGCCCCGCTACATTTCCCCCCCCCCCCCCAACATTGGACA
The DNA here is from genome assembly GCF_900747795.2 of Erpetoichthys calabaricus. NCBI lineage: Eukaryota > Metazoa > Chordata > Cladistia > Polypteriformes > Polypteridae > Erpetoichthys > Erpetoichthys calabaricus. Next base: position 39,715,264 of record NC_041408.2, read on the forward strand.
AGGGAGGGCCGAAGTACGGCTTGAGATTGGCCACATGGATTGTGTCTATCTTGGAGTCAGTGCCGATACCCCTTTGAAACAGGAAATTAACGGGACCTGTTTGCGATATGATTTTGGCCGGACCTAACCATTTAGGTGCTAGCTTGGCGGAGAACCTTTTGCTGGCATCCGAGAGATGGTGAGCTCTAATCCAGACCAAATCACCCGGCTGAAAGTGCGCTTCCTTACGCCGGGCATTATATAACTGTCTGGATGTCGAACTCACCAACCTCTGTTGGATTCTCCGCCGTAATTCCTCCATTTTAAATAAGTTATTGTAACTGGTGGTTTCTGGATTAGGGGCTCTGGGAAGGAGTCGGTCAAGCGGGCCCTTTAGCTGTCTGCCCAGCGCAACCAAAGCAGGCGTCTCACCTGTGGCTTCATGCACAGCGGTGTTCAGGGCAAACCGGAGCTCGGGGAGCCATTTATCCCAATCCTGATGGCGTTCACCCACATAGGAGGCGATCATGTTCTTCAGGGTCCGGTTCACTCGCTCTGTCATGTTAGCCTGGGGATGGTAAGCTGTTGTCAGGTTTTTCTTCACTCCCCAGGCTGTATAAAGTTCATCTAATACAGAGCTCGTGGACTGCGGACCCCGGTCTGAGACGATGTTCTTCGGCACCCCCCAGCGGGTGAAGATTTCGTTCTTCAGGGTGGAGCAGATCTTGTTAGTTTTTGCGTCTGTTAATGCAAACAGCTCCACCCACTTTGAAAAATAATCAATCACCACCATCAGGACGGTCTTCCTCGAGCTGGTAACAGGAAATGGCCCCATCAGGTCGACTCCCAAAGTCTCCCCCGGTCCATCCGCGATTGTCGATTGTAGAAATCCTGCCGGTTTACCAGGTGGGTTTTTGAGCTGCTTGCAGGTGATGCACTTCTTCACGTGGAGGCAAACGTCTTTCCGGACAGATGGCCACCACGCAACCCCCAGGATCTTTAATAAAGTTTTTGTTCTTCCAAGGTGACCACCTAAAGAACTGTCATGATAGTAAGTTAGGAAGTCTGGGATGAGCTCTTCCGGGACCACTAGTTGGTGTTGCAGACCCCCAAGGGAGGATGGAGTGGTCCTGTACAGAACCCCCTGAAGGTCCACGAAGAGTACCCGGTCGGTACGCTGCTGTTCCAGTCCCTCCCTGATGCTCTGGCAGAATGGACTGGTGGCTTGTGTTTGAGCCAGGTCTTCAAGGCTTCTTGGCAGAGGGAGGATCATCTTCTTTGCCTCTGCCAAACACACCATCCCCGGTGGCTCTGACACCCTGGACAGAGCATCAGGCACGATATTGCCACAGCCCTTCCGATAGGTCACCTTGAAAGTAAAGTTCTGGAGGTGTAGTACCCACCTGGTTAGACAGGAGGAGGTCTTCGGGTGATTAAATACCCAGGTCAGAGCGTGATGGTCGGTGTACACTTCAAATTCAACCCCCCCCAGATAGTGTCTCCATTTTTCCACAGCCCACACGACAGCCAAACACTCTTTTTCAGCTGTCGAATAATTGAGCTCGGCGCCGTGCAAGGCTCGAGAGGCGTAAGCGATGACATGTTCAGCCTGGTGGATTTTCTGAGTGAGCACGGCGCCAAGCCCCAGGTTGCTGGCATCTGTTTGTACCTGGAAAGTGAGCTGCGGATCTGGCTGGGCCAGAACGGGCGGCTCTTGAAGGTGGCTCTTTAGTTGCTCGACCGCGTCCTGGCACTCTGTTGTCCACTCCCACGGGACATCTTTTTTTCTTAGGCTGTTCAAGGGAGCTGCTATATCAGCCATCCGGGGAATGAACTTGTGATACCACCCCACTAACCCAAGGAAACGTTGCAAAGATTTCAAATCCATGGGTGTGGGGTAGTCTCGGATGGCTAAGGTCTTCTCGGGGTCTACAGCGACCCCCTCAGATGAAAGAATGTGCCTGAGGAAGCGTATGTGGGGTTGAATGAAGGTACACTTCTTCGTGTTCAGCGTAAGGTGCGCTTGATGTAATCGTTGGAAGATGGTGTCCAGGTCCTGGAGATGTTGTTTAATAGAAGGGGAGTAAATAATGACATCGTCGATGTATACAAAGCAGATCTTGCCTATCAACCCCCTCAGGACTTGTTCCATGAGCCGCTGGAAGGTGGCCCCAGCATTTTTAAGCCCAAAAGGCATGACTTTGAACTGGAACAAGCCTTCAGGGGTGATGACTGCCGTCTTCTTCTTACTCCCCTCGTCCATCGGCACCTGCCAATAGCCACTGCGGAGGTCTAGTGTGCTGAAAACTGCAGCTCCATGCAGTGACTCCAGAATCTCATGAACCAGGGGCATGGGATATGCGTCCAAGCTCGTCTTCCCGTTAACCCCCCTGTAGTCCACGCAGAAACGATAGGTGTCATCCGTCTTCTTCACGAGGACCACAGGGGACGCCCAGGAGGAGGAAGATGGTTCGATTATTCCCTCGGCGAGCATTCGATCAAGATGTTCTTTAATTATGCCCTTCTTTAGTGGAGAAACGCGGTAAGCTCGGTGCCTTATTGGAACTTCGTCCGAGGTGTGGATCACGTGGGTAACTCCACGGGCGACTCCTAATTTCTCAGTCCATACCTCGGCCCACTTCTTCAGCACCAGCCTCACCTCTTCGGGCTGTTCCTCCACAGGGGCTGCCGCCGAGGTGCTTACGTCACACCTCACTGCCACGTAGAAGCCAATGAATTCGGAGCCCAGATCTTCTTTTGATTTATGTATGAAGTCGCATACCCCTTCCCCTGGCACCGTATACCCCCTGGGACTGAGATGGATGGTCATCCTCATGGTGTTTAAAGAGTCCAGCCCAAGGAGTAACGGGACGGACAGGTGCCGGTCATCCAGGACATACGTATCCATTTCCCAGGTGGTGGAGAGTACACTGTACCTCAAGGGGACTTTGCCCAGGGCTCTGTGTTCACTCCCATCTGCCAATACAAATCGGACAGACGGGGCAGATGTTAAGTTGTCTGTCGGTCGGCTAATCCTCTTCCACATGCTTGAGCGGATTAAGGTGTGATGGCTCCCTGTATCCACCACCGCATCCACCTGCCACCCCCGCAGCTTCACTGGGACGATCAGGAGGGACGTACTCGCTTGCATGATGGCGAGATCGGCTTCCGACCGGCAAGGTTTGGCTTGCTGGGGTTTTAGGGGCTGGGTTTCTCGTGTACTGGCTTGTACCTTGTTCCAATATGTTTTTGAGTTTCCCCAGTCCCGTTCCACTTGAGAGCCCACCTTCACCAGGTCTTCCACCGACCCCACAACCCCCCTGAGACCCCCAGCTAACCGCGGGTTACAGGCATTAAGGATGCGGCGGACCACCTCTTCTTCAGACATAGCCGGCCGCCACTTCAAACACAAAGCCCGATATTCATAGGCGAAGTCCCGGATGGATTGCGAAGGCAGTTGCACCATGGATCGCAGCTTGTCCTCAAGTTCGGATTCATAATCTTCCGGAAGAAAAGCCGCGAGGAAAGATCGACGAAAGGATCCCCAGTCTTTAATGTTCTTCTTGGCCGTCAGCCACCAGCTCCGCACCGGCCCCGAGAGGGATGCCCCTATCACCCCCATAAGCTCTTCTGGGGTTAAAGGGTTAACAGCCAGATACGCCTCCCCTTCTTCCACAAGGTTGAGGACATCATCGATGTTATAAGGAGCCCCCAACTTGGGAAAGGAAAGGCGCACCCCAGGAACAGAGGGCCGATTGATATGTTCACCCCCCCCACGAGACCCGTACGGCGTTGAATGACAGGGTGACTGACGTAACGTCTGGAGACTCCTTCGGACCTCCCCCTGAAGAGTTTCTTGCCAGCGTTGATCCCGCCTCTGGAGGCACAACACGATTTCCCGCCCCAGGAGTTGAACTTGCTCATTGAGGTATTCTTTTAATTCCTCCTGGGAGCTGCTGATGCGAGCCCGCAAGGCATCTTCGCGCCCGAGCGCACTTTCAGCAACCTCGCGGACTTTCTCATCCAGCCGGGTCAGTTGTTGTGCCAGATCTTCCCACGGAGGCGAGACATCCTCCAGGCTTTCCTCCTCAGGTCCATGGTGATCTTCGAGGTACAGCGACTGCAATGAATCCACCACCTCCTGCACCGCTGAACACGCTCTGACCGTGACGTGCCGCGCCCCGGCTACTCCATCATCACACCGCGGCGAAGCAATGGTGTCGTCCTGCTCGGCACGCACTATAGACATGTTAATTGGGGAAATGTTTAAAGGCAGACAGCGATAGATATTTATTAAGATTCCTCAGAGAGGGCACCACTTTATGTAACGGCCGACCCCTTTACCCAGCCGGCAGCTACACTTCCAAGACCAGTGACCTGGATAATTGACTGAGAAATAATCTAACTATCAAGCCATACTTCTTACCAATTAAACTTTTCCCCCACAATCTACGGTGAAAATATAAGCACACAAAAACAAGATGTAAAATTAAACGGATTATATGTATTAAGTGAAATGACATGTAAAAAACAGAAACATAAATATAAATATCCCTCCACCCCAGCAATAACAAGACACCACCAAATATATATATATATACAACAAAAACCCTCCCTTGTCCCTGTAACAAATAAACACACAACACGAATAACAACAATGACTGATAAACTGAAAATGAATGAGAACGTGAGTGCGGTAATAAAGAAACTGTCCTGAAAGCGGTTGACTGAATTAGTGAAATTGCGTTGTTTGATTCTCCCCGGAAAAAATGGAGCAGCCTCACCGTGAATCCTCGTGTGTGTGGTGGATGATTAAGTCCTACCCCGGGGTCTCTCGTGGTGAGGTCCTTGAAGTAAATCCGACAGATGGAAAAACAAACTGGATGGATATGCGCGATATGGAAAACAACAGGTACAGTTTGCTCGTGGTCGTGATTGTGGAAAAAAAAAATCTCCTTCTCTCCTCTCCTCTTCCTTCTCCTCCTGCTGGCTTAAATAGTCCTGTGACGGCTGTGATTGATTAATTGTAAACAGGTGTTTTCCAGGTTTGTGGCTGTGATCTTCTTCCATCATCCGTCCCCCTTTACGGGGACGGCATTAACTGATACACAAACAGTAAACGGGACAATGAAACTAGACGCACTCAGAACTGACATTTAACACTAACTATGTGGCCCCGCTACAAATTGTTCATCAAGAAATTTACGCACTTTCATAGCATAGTGTGGAGGAGCTCTGTCTTGTTGAAAGAAGAAGTCTTCATTATCATGTTGTCTCTATAATTGTGGTAAAACAGTGTAAGAGTCATGTGTAAGAGTTGTATCGAAAAAAACAGATCCAAGTACCCCTTTATATGAAAGACTCGTCCAAACTTTAACCCCTGGCTGATTCAACTGTTCTTTTGTCATTACATGGGGATTTTCTGTTCAATAGCAGATACAGTTGTGGCAATTTACAGCACCTGAAAGTTTAAATTGAACTTCATTGGACCATGTCATTTATCAATGATGCCATTGCCTTGCCTTTCTTCATTCATAACCACTTTGCAGAATTGTAAACATCGATCAAGATCATCCTCTAAGTACCCATGAATCAATTTTTGGTGATACATTTTCAAACATAAACATTGCATTAGATGGCTCAAAGATCTACGTGAAATGCCCAACTCAAACAAAGCTCTTTTTTATTTTCTGGGGCATTCTGTAAATGCCAAAAACTAACAAGTCATTTTCCTGGTTGATAACACTTACCGGTTGACCACTTTTTGGAGCATTACAGATGGACCCAGTTTTGTCGAAATTACCGTGTGTTCTGTAATTGTTTGTCTGCTTGGTGGAGGTGTATCATTGTTCAGCCCATTTCTGTCAAATCTTTTTGGCATTCTCTGTCTTCCAGTATTGTTTAAATATCCACTTTCGCTGGTCATTGGTGAAATTACCACCCATCGTCCCCTAAAAGAAAAATCATAAGTAATTATACAAAATAATAACAAGAAGAACAAATACTCACCTCAAAGAACCAGGCATGAGGAAGCTTATCATCTTTTTTTATATCTGTTTGCAAAAATGAAGATCCTGCTCTGCTAAATCTGAAGAGCGCCCTGGTAGACTTCATGGAAGTCTGTTCCCAGCTGATATGTTCCTACGGATTAGTAGTTCTGCTGCCAGGTCATGTAGAAAAAAGCGGGCAGGGGGTCATGTGAAAAAACAGGGAGGCAATAAAATTTTCTAAGTCCATGTGGGTAGGGAGTCATGTAAATTCAAAGAGTACAAGAGGTCATGTAAAAACATGCAGGGGGCCATGTAATATCAAAGAGGACAAGGGGTCATATTTAAAACGGGCAGGGGGTAATGTAAAATCAAAGCGGACAAGGGGTCATGTAAAAAATGGGCAGGGGGAAATGTAATTATCACAGCGGACAGGGGGTCATGTAAAAAACATGAAGGGGATCATGTAATATCAAAGCGGGCAAGGGGTCATGTAAAATATCTGCATGACCCTATGTCTAAATGGTTCTTCTAATGGAGCGCCAGTGGCTCAGGCAGCGGCCTTCAGATCACCTTGGTCTGCTAAGTCAGAAGGGCACCCCGGTACCCTTCTCAGAAGTGTGGTCGCAACTGATATGTTTCTGCATATTACTAGTTTGGCTGCCATCAGGCGTCCTGGATGGCAGAGCGGATGTCTGAAGGGGCTACAGACGGCCTGGCCATGCCCGGTGGAGGACCAGGAAGCCTGGGCAAAATCCACCTCCCAAAGACTCTTTCAGTTGGGGGGCTAAGAAAAATTTTCTGTGCTTCCTATGGGTGGCTCAGGGCCCTAGGCTGGGCCGCCCGTGCCTGTGGGAGAACCAGGGAGAACCTTCAGGGTCAGGACTTATAAAAATTTCCTGTCTCTTTCCTGGTGGAGGTCTGAAGAGGCCGAGGCCAGGCTCGTCATGCCTAGTGAAGAACCAAACACCCTGGGGAGATCTGGGAGCCAGACTTAGAAAGTTTTTTGAGCAGTCCCAAAAACACTGACCCCCTGCCCAAAAAAGTCCCTCCTGATCGAGGCTAAATCCATGGATAGTGTGAGGCCAGTGGTGGCCCTTTTCATGCTGGGATCAAGTCTCCTCAGAGTCGGCTTGTTTGGGAATGCAGCCTAAAGTGGGTGATAAACTAAATCCAAGGCTAAATACGAGCATGAGACCGATAGACAAAAAGTACTATAAGGGAAAGTTGAAAAGAACTTTGAAGAGAGAGTTCAAGAGGGCATAAACCCAACAAGAGTTAAACAGGCACTGTGAAGAGATATGAGAGGTAAAATAAGTTGGAGGCCCCTAGTCCCGCCCAGGGTGCCGCCGGTGAAATACCATTACTCTTATTGTTGTTTTCACTCACCTGGTGAGGCAAGAGGGGGAGCTCTCCCTTCTGGCATCAAGTGCCCGAGCCACCCTCGGGCACAACCTGCTCCGAGGACAGTGGCAGGTGGGGAGTTTGACTGGGGTGGTACACCTGTCATAATATAACACAGGTGTCCTAAGACAAGCTCAGGGAGGCCAGAAACCCCCTGTGGAGCAGAAGGGCAAAAGCTTGCATGATCTTGATTTTCAATATGAGTACAGACCATGAAAATGGGGCCTCACAATCCTTCTGGCTTTTTGGGAGGTGTCAGAAAAGTTACCACAGGGATAACTGGGTTGTGGTAACCAAACATTCATAACAACATCGCTTTTTGGTCCTTCAATGTCAGCTCTTTATATCATTCTGAAGCAGAATTCACCATGCGCTGGATTGTTCACCCACTAGTAGGGAACGTGAGCTGGGTTTAGACCATCATAAGACAATGTTAGTTTCACCCTACTGATGATGGTGTTGTCACAATAGCAATCCTGCTCAGTAGGAGAAGAAATGCAGGTTCAGACATTTGGTGCATGTGCTTGGCTGAGAAGCCAATAGTGCGAAGCTACCATCAACGGGATTATGACTGAATACCTATAAGTCAGAATCCCTCCTAGACGTGACGATACCCTGGCACCACAGAGCCTTGGTGGGCCAGGGATAGATGGAGGAGGACCAGCGCAGAGGGCCGTTCGAGACGGGCCGGGGGAGGGGGATGGGGAGCAGCCTGGATGAGCAGCCACCCTCTCTTTCTTTTCTGAATTGCATGTTCATGGGGAACACAACCTACATCCCGAGAAGATGGCCCGGACCCTTTGTACACGCGACTGGCCTTGCAGTTACATGACCAGATATCCGTTTGCCACTGGCCCGGGAATGTGAAGACCCTGAACTTTGATTTAAAGGTGGTGGTGGGGCTTAATAGTCATTAAAGGCAGGGGGTCATCCAAAAAATAAAAAACTGGCCAGGGTCAATGGATGGGTACATGACCAGATGTCCATTTGCCTCTGGCCCGGGGCTATGGAGACCCTGAACTCTGATTTAAAGGTGGTGTTGGGGCTTAATAGTCAAAAAGGCAGGGGGTCATTGTGGTAAAGTGAGATCCATGGCTGATTGCCATTTTAATAAATAATCAATGCACTCACGATTTTAAGGAAGGGAGGGTGGTAGCATGGTGAGAGTGGTTCCCGTGAGAGATGTAGGTGTTTCCACACTTAAGTGCACAGGTACAGAATCATCCGTGGCCATTATTGATGCCAGGAGCCGCTAATCATCACACCTGTGCCACGTCCCCGTTTTTAAAGGGAGAAGCGCGAGTGCTAAGGGTAAAAAGAAAGAAAAAGAGAAGAGAGAATAGAGGTTAAAAGAAGAATGCAGTAGAAGAAAAGAGCCGGTGCAGGAGTGAGTGAGAGAGCAGGCTCGTGAGAGAGAAAGCAAGCAGCTGGGAGGAGAGTCCCAGGGGCTGACACTCGGGGCAATTAGAAGCAGTTGTGTAGTTCTGGTAGTTTAGCAGGAGGGACCTGGAAGGTGAATGGCTCACTGCGTAAGGCCAGGAAGGCTTGGGGGGGGAGCCAAGCATGAAAACCCTGGTTGTTGGGAGACCCAAGTCTTGGTTCAGCAAGAGAGCCTGTACGCAGTCTGGGACAGAAGGCAACCGGACCTGATGAAGGTCAATTGCACCTGGTGATAAGGCAACTCCTCTGCTGCAAGGCCCATGAGAGATAAACAGAGGAGCTGCCAGATAAAGGGAAAGGCACCAGGCTTTTTAAAAAGGACTGTTCCTGCTAGTACTGTTTTTTAACCTCCATGTTCACCCATTTTAATTGATTATTTATTTATTAACTTTGAGCACTTCACAGTGGACACTGTTTTTTTGTGAGTAAAAGCACTGTACAATTCTGCGCCTTCCCCTTGCTTCATGTTGTGTCCTCATTTGTCCAACTCATCCCAGTCATGAATATCGATGATGTTGGGTTCAAGCTGCTCCCAAATATGGAAGAGGGAGCATGGAGCAGGACCTGTACTGTCACAGTCATGTAACTTAAAAGAGGCAGGAGTAGTATGGGGCCTGATGGAGTATTGTGATAAACCAAGCCCGGGGCTATGGAGACCCTGAACTCTGATTTAAAGGTGGTGTTGGGGCTTAATAGTCAAAAAGGCAGGGGGTCATTGTGGTAAAGTGAGATCCATGGCTGATTGCCATTTTAATAAATAATCAATGCACTCACGATTTTAACCCTTTAACCGCCAACTCCCTAAATATTCCCCACGCCAGGCAAAATCTGAACAATTTTCGTTTTTTTACTTTTTCACATTTTTTTTACATTTTTTACATTTATTCAAGCAGTATTGACCACTAAATGTTGTGCAAGTTCTAGAAATGGGCAAACACATAATAAAACACAAAATGTACCTTTTCTCAGGCTTCTGGATTTATTGTCTACTACAAAACGGAACAGTCAAAAGTAATTCAAAAGTCAAAAGTAGTTCAGTCAATCATAGTTTCATTCCCAGTATTTGAGTTTGCTGTGCCACAGGCCAAAGCAGGGAACTGCACAAAGTCCTGGATTGCTGGGACAAGCTGCTCCCAAATATGGAAGAGGGAGCATGGAGCAGGACCTGTACTGTCACAGTCATGTAACTTAAAAGAGGCAGGAGTAGTATGGGGCCTGATGGAGTATTGTGATAAACCAAGCTCAGTGGCTGTAAATAATGTAAATATGGAGACAACCGCTTGGCTTGTCATAGACATTTTGAAAAAAAAAATAAAGAAATAAAATTTTCATTTACCTGCTTTGGCATCCCTTCACAGATCAACATGGCAGTGGCACAAAGGTTTACTGGTAATTTGAGCGCCAGTATGCTTAAAGGGCTGCCTGGAGGCCTACAGGTGGTCCGAGAGCAAGCTGTGTGGTGCAAACTTGCTGCCGTCGAGGCACATGACTTAGGACATTTTTCGAGCACGCTCACAGTTGCTGGCAGCTGAATGCAGAGGCTTGCTTCTGTAACCGCTGCAGGAGTGAGAGCGAAAGTGCAATATTTAATGTCAGAGAAACAGGTCAGAAAGATAGAGAGCTCAGTTTAAAAGTAGCCCGCAAAGGGGATTCACACGTGTGGCAAAGCATATGAGTGAAAGCAGGAGTAAACAAAACACTACTCACTTAACAGAGACTGAACACGAAGCCCACAAGTCACTAAGACTGATGGGTATGCACGCAAGAGCAGGAACATTTAAATAGGGTGGAGTGCACCTGAGCAGGTGTTGACAAATGGTGCACGTCCTGACGTGACTGTTTATTGGAAGTCTGCAGGTAATGTAAATGCAGATTGGATGGTCAAAAGGGCTTGTGGTATAAAACCATTGTCCGAACGCCAGGGGTCATCTTTTCACCAGGTCTTCAGGCTTTAATGTAGATCTGTGCTATTGATTTGTTTAACTGAGTAGTGGAGATACATGCTGTCCTTTGTGTATATAGTAGGTGCTTAGTTTTTCATTTTTTTTAATTATTTTTTGAGCCTGTACTTTGTGAACCATTTTGCAGCTGGACGAAGGAGGTGGAAAAATTTTTTTTGGTTTTGTTCTTTTTCTTTTCACTGTTGATTTGGAAGCCACTGCAAATATTGTAAGTAACACCTGCACTAATTTTTCTTTTTGGAAATGTCTTTGCAGTGGACTTTGTAAAATAGTTTGGACTCACTTGAAATAAATCAGAATTCGATTTTTGAACAGTCTCTGTTCCATTTCCTGGTTGCTCGGTTTCATCTACTGACACCCCAAATCAGGTTTTGTGCCACAGTATCCTTACCCGGGGTGTCACAGTTTGGTGGTAGAAGTGGGATCTAAAGCCAGGGGAGAGAGAAACATACTTTGTTGAGCTCAGACAAAAATGTTTTCTTTTGTACATTATGGCTCCATAAAGACAGCCTGTAGCAGGTACTCCAGACTGTTCCCAGGGAGGAGACACAGGTAGAGTTCAGACCTGCGAGGACTCCACCAGTACAGGGGATGTACGTGTCCTAGAAGTGCCTCTCAGACAATTTATTTCTGCCCAAGAGGCGAATGAGCAGCATATGGATCAGTGCATCCAGAGCTTGCAGCATCAGTTCACCCAGCTGCGGGGAGAAGTGAATAGAGTGCAAAAGTGGTCCCGATCCCCAACCCCTGATTTTAACCTCATTTTAAACCGGATTTATTTATTGGGATTTTTAACCTCCACTGGACACAGTTTTATGGATTATTTATTTATTAACTTTGAACACTGCACTGTGGACACTGTTTTTTTTTTCTTTTTGGTGAATAAAAGCACTGTACACTTTGGCACCTTCCCCTTGCTTCATTTGAAGTCATCAGTTGTCCTTCTCATCGTGATCATGATTATTGACAGTGTCGGGTTCAAGAAGCTCCCAAATCTAGAAGAGGGAGCATGGAGCCAAACTCACACCGTCACAAATAGCAGAGGTCATGTAGCCGGGGAGGGCAAAGGGTCATGCCAGCTGGGAGGCAGAGGGTCATGTAGCCGAAGCGAGCAGAGAGTCATATAGTTTGCAACAGGGGCTGGAAAAATTTCCAAGTCCCCTCAGGAGCAGAGGGAGAAGGTCATGTAGGATGCAACGCAGATGTAAACCTACTTTTGCCCACCTGTCCCGGCTATCATGACCTTCTTCCTCTGAGTTCACATTATCCTCTGCGAGGAGGGCAGAAGTAGATTTACAGTTGTTCGTATGGAAAAAGGCATATAGGTTATGATTATTCCAGTAAATTCACAACTGTAAACCTACTTTTGTGCACCCCTTTTGGCTGCTCCCATTAGGGGTCACCTCAGCAGATCATCTTTTTCCATATTTTCCTCTCCTCTGCATTTTGCTTTGTTACACCCACCACTTTCATGTCCTCTCTCACCACATCCATAAACCTTTTCTTAAGCATTCCTCTTTTCATCTAGCCTGGCAGCTCCATCCTTAACATCTTTCTGCCAACATACCCAGCATCTCTCCTCTGCAGATGTACAAACCAACGCAATTTGCCTCTCTGACTTTGTCTCTCAAACTGCCCGACCTGAATTAACCCTTTAATGCACTCATTCCTAATCCTGACCATCCTTGTCACATTGAATGCAAATCTTAACATCTTTAACTCTGCCATTTCCAGCTCTGTCTCCTGTTTTTTTGTCAGTTCAACTTTCTCTAACCCATATAACATATCTGGTTTCACTACTGTCCTCTGAACCTTCCCTTTCACTCTTGCTGGTACCTGTCTATCATAAATCACTCCTGGCACTGTTCTCCACCCACTTCACCCTGCCTGCACTTGCTTCTTCACCTCTCTTCCACACTCCCCACTACTGTGTACTGTTGATCCCAAGTATTTAAACTCCTCCACCTTTGCCAGCTCTACTTCCTGCATCCTCACCATTCCACTGACCTCCCTCTCATTTACACACATGTATTCCGTCTTGTTCCCACTGACTTCATTCCTTTCCTCTCCAGAGCATATCTCCACCTCTCCAGGGTCTCCTTGACCTGCTCCCTACTCTCACTACAGATCATAATGTCATCCACAAACATCATAGTCCATGGGGACTCCTGTCTAATCTTGTCTGTCAACCTGACCAGCACCTTTGCAAATAAGAAAAGGCTCAGAACTGATACCTGATGTAATCCCAAGCCTACCTTGAATGTATCCATCACTCCTACTACAGACCTCACCACTGTCATTCTTCCCTTGTACATATCCTGTACAACTCCTACATATGTCTCTGCCACTCCGGAATTCCTCATACAGTACCACAACTCCTCTCGAGGCACCCTGTCATATGCTTTCTCTAAGTCCACAAAGATGCAATGCAACTCCTTACGGACTTTTCTATACTTTTCCATCTACACCCTCAGAGCAAACATTGCATCTGTAGTGCTCTTTCCTGGCATGAAACAATTGCTCACTAATCATCACCTCCCTCAGTACAATATAATAGTGCAATAGAAATATTACAAGTCCGGAGCAGAATTCAACTTCTTTTTCTTTTGGCTGCTCCTGTTAGGGGTTGCCACAGTGGATCGTCATCTTCCATATCGTCTTGTCTTCTGCATCTTGCTCTGTTACACACCACCTGCATGTCCTCTCTCGCAACATCCATAAACCTTCTCTTAGGCTCTCCTCTTTTCCTCTTGTCTGGCAGCTCTATCCTTAACATCCTTTTCCCAATTTACCCAGCATCTCTCCTCTGCATATGTCCAAACCAATGCAATCTTGCCTCTCTGACTTTGTCTCCCAACCATTCAACTTGAGCTGACCCTGTAATGTACTCATTTCTAATCCTGTCCATCCTCGTCACACCCAGTGCAAATCTTAACATCTTTAATTCTGCCACCTCCAGCTCTGTCTCCTGCTTTCTGGTCAGTGCCACCATCTCTAACCCATATAACATAGCGGGTCTCACTTACTGTCCTGTAGACCTTCTCTTTTCACTCTTGCTGATACCCGTCTGTCATAAATCACTCCTGACACTCTTCTTCACCCATTGCACCCTGCCTGCACTCTTTTTCACCTCTCTTTCACAATCTCTGTTACTCTGAATTGTTGATCCCAAGTATTTAAACTCATCCACCTTCACCACCTCTACTCCCTGCATCCTCACCATTCATCTGACCTCCCTCTCATTCACACACATGTATTCTGTCTTGATCTTACTGACCTTCATTCCCCTCCTGTCTAGAGCAAACCTTCAACTCTCCAGGATCTCTTTGACCTGCTTCCTAATCTCACTACAGATCACAATGTCATCAACAAACATCATAGTCCACAGGGACTCCTGTCTAATCTCGTTTGTCAACCTGACCAGCACCTTTGCAAATAAGAAAAGGCTCAGAACTGATACCTGATGTAATCCCAAGCTTACCTTGAATGTATCCATCACTCCTACTACAGACCTCACCACTGTCATTCTTCCCTTGTACATATCCTGTACAACTCCTACATATGTCTCTGCCACTCCGGAATTCCTCATACAGTACCACAACTCCTCTCGAGGCACCCTGTCATATGCTTTCTCTAAGTCCACAAAGATGCAATGCAACTCCTTACGGACTTTTCTATACTTTTCCATCTACACCCTCAGAGCAAACATTGCATCTGTAGTGCTCTTTCCTGGCATGAAACAATTGCTCACTAATCATCACCTCCCTCAGTACAATATAATAGTGCAATAGAAATATTACAAGTCCGGAGCAGAATTCAACTTCTTTTTCTTTTGGCTGCTCCTGTTAGGGGTTGCCACAGTGGATCGTCATCTTCCATATCGTCTTGTCTTCTGCATCTTGCTCTGTTACACACCACCTGCATGTCCTCTCTCGCAACATCCATAAACCTTCTCTTAGGCTCTCCTCTTTTCCTCTTGTCTGGCAGCTCTATCCTTAACATCCTTTTCCCAATTTACCCAGCATCTCTCCTCTGCATATGTCCAAACCAATGCAATCTTGCCTCTCTGACTTTGTCTCCCAACCATTCAACTTGAGCTGACCCTGTAATGTACTCATTTCTAATCCTGTCCATCCTCGTCACACCCAGTGCAAATCTTAACATCTTTAATTCTGCCACCTCCAGCTCTGTCTCCTGCTTTCTGGTCAGTGCCACCATCTCTAACCCATATAACATAGCGGGTCTCACTTACTGTCCTGTAGACCTTCTCTTTTCACTCTTGCTGATACCCGTCTGTCATAAATCACTCCTGACACTCTTCTTCACCCATTGCACCCTGCCTGCACTCTTTTTCACCTCTCTTTCACAATCTCTGTTACTCTGAATTGTTGATCCCAAGTATTTAAACTCATCCACCTTCACCACCTCTACTCCCTGCATCCTCACCATTCATCTGACCTCCCTCTCATTCACACACATGTATTCTGTCTTGATCTTACTGACCTTCATTCCCCTCCTGTCTAGAGCAAACCTTCAACTCTCCAGGATCTCTTTGACCTGCTTCCTAATCTCACTACAGATCACAATGTCATCAACAAACATCATAGTCCACAGGGACTCCTGTCTAATCTCGTTTGTCAACCTGTCCATCACCATTGCAAATAAGAAAGGGCACAGAATCGATCCCTGATGTAATCCCACCTCCACGCTGAATGCATCCATCACTCCTACTGCAGTTTTAACCACTGTCATACTTACCTCATACATATCCTGTACAACTCTTACATACGTCTCTGCCTCTCCCGAATTTGTCATATAATACCACAACTCCTCTCGCAGCACCCTGTCATATGCTTTCTCCAGGTCCACAAAGACACAATGAAACTCCTTCTGGCCTTCTCTATACTTCTCCATCAACATCCTCAGATCAAACATTGCATCTGTGGTGCTCTTTCCTGGCATGAAACCATACTGCTGCTCACTAATTATCACCTTCCTTCTTAACCTACCTTCCACTATTCTTTCCCATAACTTTATGCTGTAGCTCATCAATATTATCCCTCTGTAGTTACAACAGTTCTGCATATCTCCCTTATTCTTGAAAATCTGTACCAGTACACTTCTTCTCCACTCCTCAGGCATTCTCTCACTTTCCAAGATTTCATTAAACAATCTGGTTAAAAAGTCCACTGCAATCTCTCCTAAACACCTCCATTCTTCCACAGGTATATCATCTGGATCAAAAGCCTTTCCATTATTTATCCTCTTCATAGCTGTCCTTACTTTATCCTTGCTAATCTTCTTTCTCTCTCATTCTCTTTATTCATCGTCCTCTCAAAGTACTCTTTCCATCTGCTCAACACACTCTTCTCGCTTGTGAGTTATGTTTCCATGGTTATCCTTTATCACCCTAACCTGCTGCACATTTCTCCCAGCTTAGTTCCTCTCTCTAGCCAATAAGTACAGATCCTTTTCTCCCTCCTTAGTGTCCAACCTCTCATACAACTCATCATATGCCTTTTCTTTAGCCTTTACCACCTCTCTTTTCACCTTACGCCTTATCTCCTTGTAGTCCTATCTACTTTCTCCATTTCTCTGACTATCCCACTTCTTCCTCAAGAAACCTTTTCTCTGTATACTCTCTTGTACTTCCCCATTCCACCACCAGTTTTCCTTATCCACCTTCCACTGTCTAGGTGTCATACCAAGCACCCTTCTAGCTGTCACCCTTACTACTTCTGCTGTAGTTGTCCAGCTATCTGGTAACTCTTCACTGCCACCTAGTGCTTCCCTCTCTTATCTTCTTCCTGAACTCAACCTTGCAGTCTTCCTTTTTCATATTCCACCATTTGATCCTTGGCTCTGTCCTCACTTTCCTCCTCTTCTTGATATCCAATGTCATCCTACAGACCCCCATCCTATCCTGCCTAACTTCGCTTTCCCCTGTCACTACTTTGCATAGAATATAATCTACCTCTGTGCATCTTCCTCCACTCTTGTACATCACCCTGTGTTCCTCCCTCCTCTTAAAATATGTATTCACCACAGCCATTGTTGTGTCTATGAAGAACACAGTTTCTCACTTGCTAGAACACTCTTTCTTTTTCAGTCTTGAAATCACAACAACCAAAAGCGTGCACCATTCTCACACATGTGCAAACACATATGCGATCACTTTCCATGCGCACATGTAATTATTTTTACAAACATTATGTTAGCCAACATCCCCCCCTTCCCAAAAGTCAACTATTAAAGGATGTGACAAAATCCCGTAAATAACCTGGGGCCTCATGTATAACGCCGTGTGTAGAACTCACACTATAACATGGCGTAAGCACAAAAGTGGAAATGTTCGTACGCACAAAAAAATCCAGATGCATAAATCTGTGTTAACGCCAACTTCCACATTCTTCCACTACATAAATCCCGGTCAGCATGAAAAGTAACACACGTGCATGTGCCTGCTGTCCCGCCCCAACCCCTCCCAGAATTACACCTCTTTGAATATGCAAATCAATATAAATAGCCCTTAAGCTCAGCCTTCTGTGAAAAGGCAATGGCAAAAGCACAAGGGAAAATAGCAGAATTTCAGCGAATACCAAGTGGATGCAAGGAAAAACGTACTATTTGTTGGTTTAAACAGTGGTACAAATAACAAAAGGAAGTTGATCGAGTGACATAGCATGTCAGAGAAACTCGAAAGCTCAAGTTCACAAAGTCGCACAGTGCCCGAAATAAAAAAGAAGTTGTCACATATCAAAGTCGTCGTGAAAAGGCAAGTCGTAGCCCACCGTCTGAGTGTCATATGAAAGCTTATTATGGTACAGAGAAAAAAAAAGGCACACAGTGGGGAAAAAAGCATGAAATGCCAACTTTAATATCGAAATTTCCACTTTAATCATGTAGTTTATTTTGTCATCATAAAATTGTTTAATTTACTAGTTTCTCAAATCCCATCGTAACTAAAGTAGCACGTTAAATGCTTTGTTTTGTATTTGATCTTCTATGTGTTCTATGTATGTGAATCACTACATGCTTCCAGGCTTTCTCTTCCTCTGACAGGACACTGAATCCATTACATTCGTAATATTACAGCTCTCTGAATAGTTAAAATACTGAGATGTATATGTGATATCATTTTCATGATGATAGGAGTTAAAGCATGTTATTAAACATGGGAACACAGTGGCGCAGTGATTGTTCATATGCGCGACCTTCAATTAAATAAGTTATTGCGGCAGTACTGTCTCTTTCAAACATACTAACCCCCAATTCCTGTCCTTACTTTTCTTTCTCCAAATACCCAATCGCCACACAATCAACTCTGTAATAGACGTTAAGCAATCTGTAAGCTTAGAATGCAAATTCTTCAAAACTTTTAAGGAACATTGAAATATCTTCATAGTATGTGTTTAATTATTCTATACATTCAGTGTCGCGCCAGTCCCAGCAAGAATACAGCACGAGGCAGGAAAAATCCGTGAAAGGAGCGCCAGATCCTTGCTAGCTAGCGCAGTGACACCGTGCACTCACATCTTTAATTATTAACAATACTAGGGGGCTCCGCCCCCTGCTCGCTTCGCTCGCCAACCCCTGGTGTTGGGAATGACAAAGAGCGTGATGTATGAATGAGATATAGAATAGTGTGACGGTGTAGATGATGCAAATAGAAAGCAAACAATAAAGTGTGTGGCACAGTGTAAAGGTTTATTTGAAAATTTCTTTGTACACGCCGTTTAAAGTGTAAAAGGTAATTCCAGCTCAGACTTGTAAGGTCAATGAAGATGGTTATTGTTGTGATCAGAGTCAAGTTTGTCAGAGCTTAGAAAGAGTTGTGTCTCTCCAGGAAGTAATGGAATGACTTGGGTATTTATGTTTTGCACATTAATATTTTTTGGACATAATATAGTGCGTTGTGTTAAAAGGGGCATTTGGTCTAATGAGATTGCTGTTCCAAATCTCTCTGTAACTAAGTTGTCGCAGATAAAGGCTTGAGGAATTGTAATAATATGTGGCTGAAGTCCACTTGTATTGGTGAGTGTACCATCTCTCAGTTGTAATAAGCAATTGTTATGATCTGGTTCTGGACATCGTATCTTTTTTACTAACTGTATCTTTTGAAAGCAATGCCAATTGTCTGCGTATTTGAAGGTGCACTGAACAATAGCTGAGTGCATGGCATCTGGAAGAATAGCTAAGCACTGTCTAAAATCTCCTCCTCATAAAAGTACCTTTCATCCAAATCGAATATTATTATTCATAAACGTTTGTAGAAGTTTATGAATGGTGTTGAGTAAGTGACTTCATGCCATTGTACATTCATCAATAATTAACATTTTTTCAAGACGGATGTCACGTGCAGTGCCACCGTTAATGTTCATAGTGGATACCGATTTGTAGGATCTAATGCAGTTGATAAAGATTTCACTTTCAGGTACATCGTTAGTTAGAAGCTTTTGTAGATATTCAGGATATGAATGTAAAGGAGGCAGTCTAATTTGACCCTTTTGACAACAACGTGTAAATGAATTACTTGTATTGCCAGTTGTTTCTTCAGGGAAGTGAACTGAATGACAGTGATTGCAAATGACATTCATTAATCCGAATGAATTTTCCTGGTGTATGTTTTGCTTGTGCCGTTTGAGAGGCGTGTTGTTGCATGTGTAGTATTTGGGACGTGTTGTTTTGGAGCTGTAATCGATTTGCCTGTGCTGTGTGAGAAGCCTGTTGTAGCCTTCCTTGCCGTTAACGTATGTCTGAGACGGGAGGTGTTTCGTTTTGAACCCGTGACTGTTGCGATGCAGGACTTTGATTGATAGCTTGCGTCATGTGGATCTAGGATGTAGATTTGTGCATATTTGCGTTGTTGATTTGTTTCAGGGTGCACTGTTCCAATGCGATGCAGTATTTGTGCACATATGCGAAAGCAGTATGGGCCATTGCCTTTTGGTGGCCTGATATGTACTCCGGTAGATGCAAAAGCAAATGAACTATTGTAGGATCTAATGCAGTTCATAAAGTTTTTACTTTTAGGTACATCGTTAGTTAGAAGCTTTAGTTGAGCTTTGCGTTTTTGGAGTCAAGACATTTTTTCTTTTAGAAATATGGATAAGTAATAAGGAGTATTGCACTCACTGTTAATATGGAGCCTTTTCTGCGGTTGAACGGTTAATAGTGCCTTACTGTAATGAGATCCACCTATGCTGCATAGCTGTCTATTTTGTTGTTTCTTTCGTGTTCGTGTGTTTGTTCCTGTTATCCTTTCCTTTTCATTTTGTACCCGTGACCGTGTATTCATGACTTGTTTCTTTCTCAGCATGTGAAATATGGATAAGTAATAAGGAGGATCGCAGTCACTGTTAATATGTTTCCTTTTCTGCAGTGAACGGTTAATAGTGCTTTTATTGTAAGGAGATCCACCTATGCTGACACCTATGCTGTCTAGTGTGAAGGTGTTGACGTTCACTTTAGAATATGTGGCTTTGGGTGTCACTTCTTATGGATGTGTGTGTGTGGGGGGGGGGGGTGAGGATTGTTGTTGCGCGAGCGTCTTCTTTCTTTTTGTGTTCCTGTGTCTTGTTGAATCCTCCTCTTTGTGTGTGTCCCGTCCCTTGCTTGTAGGGTCTGTGGGGTGGTTTTGTGTTCTTTTTTTTGTGTTTCATGGGCTTGTTGAATCCCCCTCTTGGTGTGTGTCCCGTCCGGTGCCTGTAGTGGGGGGGGGGTTGCCTTGCTGTTGTGCGCGAGCCTCTTTTTTTTTTTTTTTTTTGGGTCTAGTTTCGTGTGCAATGTGTTTCGTGCTTTGCCTGCGTTTGACTACTTTTTTATGTGCCTTTTCCTTTTTTCGGTGCTCGTTGCGCCTCATTTCTCCTTTTTTCTGTGGTTTTGTCCGCCTTTCGCGGCCCCTCATCCGCCTCTCGCGGCCTCTTTTGTCCCCCTCTCGCGGCTCCTCATCCGCCTCTCGCGGACTCTTTTTGCGCCTGCGCAGTACGTCTTTTTGCAGCTACGGCCCATGGCCGGATGTGCCTGCGTCCATCATCCGGTTTAGCATTCTCGGTTAGTAATATGGATAGATTATTTAAATTAAGTTAAAGTTTTATCTGTATAATATAATAAACATATTTTGTTGCATTTCATCTTAAGAATGATATCGTCATCATATGTAAATACGCGCTTTATAAAGTGCCTCAGGTTGTGCAATACAGTAATCCCTCGCTATATCGTGCTTCGACTTTCGCGGCTTCACTCTATCGCGGATTTTATATGTAAGCATATTTAAATATATATCGCAGATTTTTTGCTGGTTCGCGGATTTCTGCGGACGATGGGTCTTTTAATTTCTGGTTCATGCTTCCTCAGTTGGTTTGCCCAGTTACAATACAATACAATACAGTTTATTTTTGTATAGCCCAAAATCACACAGGAAGTGCCGCAATGGGCTTTAACAGGCCCTGCCTCTTGACAGCCCCCCAGCCTTGACTCTCTAAGAAGACAAGGAAAAACTCCCAAAAAAACCTTGTAGGGAAAAAAAAGGAAGAAACCTTGGGAAAGGCAGTTCAAAGAGAGACCCCTTTCCAGGTAGGTTGGGCGTGCAGTGGGTGTCAAAAGAAGGGGGTCAATACAATACAATGCAGTACACAGAACAGAACAATTTCTCAATATAGTAAGAAATAAAAAATATAAATTTTAGAAGTACAGAGCAGAATTTAACAGTAGATGATATATCCCATAATAAGATTTGGATTTGTGTAGAGTCCTGGAGACCTCATCCTTCAAGCTGCCTCCCCCATTTGGCCATTCCACGGCTGAAACAGTGCTGGGCCAGCCAATCCGATGAAAGGACCCCTCTTTCCCACGATTCCTGCGATCCTCCATCTGGGATGACTTTTCCTTAGGCAGGCAAAACAACTTGGCAGGTGGGCCATGGCACCAAGTGCCACATTTGAGTACCGAGAAGAAAAACAGAATAAGTGAGGGTTATTATACAATTATAACTGTCATGTTACTTATGTTTAAGTGCTAATGACTAACAGCAGAGATGCAGTCTGTACAGTTAATCAGCAGCTCTTGTCAGGATATGCTAAACTGAAGTAGTGAGTCTTCAGCTGGGATTTAAAAGCTGAGACCGAAGGGGCATCTCTTAAAGTAGCAGGCAGACCATTCCACAGTTTAGGGGCCCTGTAACTAAAAGCTCGACCTCCCACTGTTATTTTATTAATCCTTGAAATCATAAGCAGACCGGCATCTTGAGATCTTAAGGTGCGTTCAGGTTTGTAAGTCATGATAAGTTCAGACAAGTAAGCCGGACCTCGACCATTTAATGCTTTATATGTTAAAAGAAGGATTTTGAAATCTGCCCTAAACTTAACCGTGAGCCAGTGTAAGGATTTAAGAACTGGAGTTATGTGTTCGTATTTTCTTGTTCTTGTAATAATTCTTGCAGCCGCATTTTGGATTAACTGGAGGCTGTATAAAGAACAGTTTGAACATCCAGTGAACACCTCATTGCAGTAGTCAATCCTACTAGAGATAAATGCATGAATTAGTTTCTCAGAATCCTGTTTATTTAAAAAGCGCCTTAATTTCCTAACATTTTTAAGATGGAAGAAACATGTTTTGGACAACTTTGTAATATGCGCTTTAAATGACATGCTAGAGTCAAAGATAACTCCTAGATTGCGGGCTGATTCAGTAAAATTGACTGGGATTCCAACTGAGTTAAATGATGACAAAATATTGTTGTGATCAGCATCATTCCCTCCAACAATTAACATCTCTGTTTTATCTGTATTTAAAGACAAGTAGTTCTCATTCATCCACTCCTTTAATTCGCTAACACAACTAATTAAAGACAACATTGGAGAAACTTCATTTGATTTAAATGAAAGGTATAACTGGGTGTCATCTGCATACAAGTGAAAATTAACATTATGCTTCCTAATGAGAGATCCCAGTGGAAGCATGTACAGTGAAAACAGTAAAGGTCCCAGTACTGAGCCCTGCAGGACACCATATTGAACTTCTATTTATAATGATGGAGTACTGTCAGTACATTTCTGTACATATTGGAATCGATTTGATAAGTAAGAACTAAACCAAGCGAGAACGGTGCCTGTAAGCCCAACATCATTTTCTAGCCTGTGCAGTAAAATAGAATGGTCGATGGTGTCAAATGCTGCACTTAAGTCCAACAACATAATTACAGTGGAGTTTCCTTCATTAGAGCATATCAGAATGTCATTTACAACCCGTGTTAGTGCTGTTTCTGTACTATGACCAGTGCGAAAACCAGACTGGAATTTCTCATATAAATTGTAATGCTTAAGGTGTGTCTGAAGCTGACTGGCGACTACTTTGTCTAGTAATTTAGAGAGAAACGGTAAATTTGAAATAGGCCTATAATTATTTAGTATATGTGGGTCAAGGTCTGACTTTTTAAGTAATGGTTTAATGACTGACACTTTTAGTGTATCAGGTAATGTGCCATGCAATAATGAACTATTGATAATGTTTAGGATAGGCGCTGCAAGAACATCCATTGCACTTTTTACTAGTTTTGTTGGCACTGGATCTAGGGAACAAGTAGTGGGCTTCATTTTAGAAATTAAACTTAAGACTTCCTGCTCAGTTACAGGATTAAAATTACTAAAGTGCTGAGTGCAATGTGAGACAGGGTCTGCTAAGCTAGTATTTGGTTTGTACTGTGATGCAGAGATCTGGGATCTTATATTTTTAATTTTCTCATTGAAGTTCATAAAGTCTGTACAGTACTGCTAATGTCTGTTGGTATTTTGCACTGTTGATATGAATTTCCATTTGTTAATTTAGCAACTGTTCTAAACAGTACCCGAGGATTGTTATTATTGCTATCAGTTGATTTCATACAAGGGACGCTATTGGCAGATGGCTGAGAAGCTACCCAACCAGAGCGCGTATTACGTATTAAATAAAACTCCTCAAATATATTGTGAGCACGGGGGCTGTTCGCACCCCGAGAGGATACGGCCGCTCCTCATTATACGCTGAAAGATTACCTTCACATTGCTCTCTTTCTTGCTGGGCTTACATATGGCTGATTTGTCAAGCGATATGCTTCCAGCACGGTGCTTCGCATACTTAAAAGATCAAACAGCACGTACTGATTTTTGATTGTTTGCTTTCTCTCTGTGACATTCTCTGCTCCTGATGGAGGGGGTGTGAGCAGAGGGGCTGTTCGCACACTGACCTAGAGGATACGGACGCTCCTCTAAAAAATGCTGAAAGATTACCTTTACATTGTGCCGGTGGTGCTTCGCATACTTAAAAGCCAAACAGCCCTATTGAGTTTTGTTTGCTTTTTTCTCTCTCTCTCTCTCTGACATTCTCTGCTCCTGACGCGCACTCCTTTGAAGAGGAAGATATGTTTGCATTCTTTTAATTGTGAGACGGAACTGTCATCTCTGTCTTGTCATGGAGCACAGTTTAAACTTTTGAAAAAGAGACAAATGTTTGTTTGCAGTGTTTGAATAAAGTTCCTGTCTCTCTACAACCACCTGTGTTTCTGTGCACATCTGTGACCCAAGCATGACAATATAAAAATAACCATATAAACATATGGTTTCTACTTCACGGATTTTCACCTTTCGTGGAGGGTTCTGGAACGCAACCCCCGCGATCGAGTAGGGATTACTGTATTATAACTGTATCGCAAGTTTACAGTGAGATAATTGTACTTATACATACAAACAGTTCTACAAGGAGCACTTGATGGACTGATTGAGTGCATTTATAGTTCTTGGGATGAAACTGTTTCTGAACCGCAAGGTCCGTACAGGAAAGGCTTTGAAGTGTTTGCCGTGTGAGAGCAGTTCAAATAGGCAGCATGGCTGAGGCAGCCTGTGCTTGATGCTGTATACCGATAATTCTCTGCTGTAGATCTGTGATTCCCCACTCAGATATACTGATATAAATACTCCGAGTGGTGCAGTGAGAGTAATATAGAAAAAGATGATCTGCTCTGACAACCCCTAAAGGGAGCAGCTGAAAGAAGAAACAGAAGGTGCAGTAAGAGTAACAACACTAAAGCAGCTATGGTATTTGGAATACTTTGGCTATTCCCTGGACCATCATATTGTTTCAGGTTAATTACAATCAGATGCATTAAACCGAGCAGAGAACTTGCATATGCCAGGGTTGGAGCTAACGTGGAAATATGCATGGTTTTACGCCAAGTTTAGGTTTTATACATCGCAATTTAAGCGTACGCACCGTTTATACATGAGGCCCCTGGACGTTGACAGACCTGTTGGGGTCGTTGTTGCTGAGTAACTGATGGTTCGGAGATCTGTGGTGCCACTTCAGATGCATTGCTACGGCTATCATCTGATGGAGGTACTGGCCTAAAATGGGTACTATGAAACTGAGACCCTGGCATGGTAAGGTCAGGTGGTGACGCTTTATGCAGGCGACGGGCATATCAGTGAGAGCCATCCTGTAACAGAAATGTGGCTGTCCCCAACTGTCTGGTAATTTGAAGAGGTGAAGTAAGAAAAAAGTGCAGCTTACCAGCATGATGTAACTTCCGTACTCTCACCCAGTCACCAGCACTGATATTAGACAACTTCACTCTGTAGCGCTGATCAAATTCCCGTTTCATTTTCTTTTGCCCTTGTCTGACTTTGGCAATTGCTGAGGGCCATTGTCAGTTGTGATTACATGTGGATGTCCAAAACAGGCTATCAGAGCCTCCAGTACGTTGATCACAGCCATCAGTGACTTTGCTCACCGGAAAAACTTCAGGCCACTTAGAGTGCAGATAATAATAATAATAATAATACTTTGCATTTATATAGATAGGCGGCACGGTGGCGCAGTGGTAGCGCTGCTGCCTCGCAGTTAGGAGACCTGGGTTTGCTTCCCAGGTCCTCCCTGCGTGGAGTTTGCATGTTCTCCCTGTGTCTGCCTGGGTTTCCTCCAGGCGCTCTGGTTTCCTCCCACAGTCCAAAGACATGCAGGTTAGGTGCATTGGCGATTCTAAATTGGCCCTAGTGTGTGCTTGGTGTGTGGGTGTGTTTGTGTGTGTCCTGCGGTGGGTTGGCACCCTGCCCGGGATTGGTTCCTGCCTTGTGCCCTGTGTTGGATGGGATTGGCTCCAACAGACCCCCATGATCCTGTGTTCGGATTCAGCGGGCTGGAAAATGGATGGATGGATATATGCCCACAAGAAAACGATGATGGGGAGGAGCACTGTGAAGTTTACCACAAATATCCAGCTGCAGTTGTTCCCATGGGTGTGCTGGCCACTGAATGGTCTGAAGTGGTGGAAGAGTAAGTAACCCTTTCTTTTCACTAACTAGACAATTAGAGTAATCCTTAACAAGGACTTCAATATCGCTGTCAATACGTGGCCACCATACCCGATCTCGGCACCTCTGTTTTATCTTCACAATTCCTAGGTGACCCTCATGAGCCATCACCAAAATACGAGACCACAAGCTTTGTGGCACCACAGCACAATAACCCAGAGTAATACAGGTGTTATTCCAACATGACAGTTCCTCTTTCACACATGCAAATGGGATCAGCTCTTTGGATACAAGTTTGGGCCAGCCCACTCTAATATAAGTATGTAATAATTTGAAAAGATTAAATCTTTCAAAGCTTGCTGGAGTTCTTTAAGTGATACAATATCCTGGAGAGGCCCATACAGCAGCTGAATAAGGTCATTTTCAGTGTCAGCAATTTGGTTGTGAAGTGGCCCCAGTGTTGGTGTAAAGCATGACAGTAGGTCAGCTACTACATTTTCCCGTCCTGGCTTAAACACCAGTTGGAAATTATATTGTTGTAAACAATCGGACCACCTATATAACCGGAGGGGTTTGTGTCCTGTTCCAGATGTTGAGAGCAAAGAAGTGAGAGCCTGATGGTCTGTCCTCAGAATGAAGGGTCTGCCATACAAATAAATATGCCATCACTCACAAGCCCAGATACATGCCAAAGCTTCACGTTCCCCTGCAGAGTATTTTTGTTCAGTCAGGCTCAGTGCTCTGGAGGCAAATACAACTGGCATTTCCACCCCATCTTCCATCTGTGACAAAACAGCTCCTAAGGCCAAGGCAGAGGCATCACAAGTAACAATGGTAGTATCATCTGGGTTAAAATGAAAGAGAACTGGTCGTGAGATGTTGCTTCAGGAGATGGAATGCTTCAGCACATGCAGAGGTTCAATCCCAGGGTGCATCGTTTTTTATGAGCTCGTGTAGTGGGGTCATGATAGCGGAATATTGTGGCAAGAAGCGTAAGTAATAGGATGTCATGCCTAAGAATGAAGCAACTTGTGCAGCTGAAGTGTGTTCAGGAAGACTGCAAACAGCATCCACATTGGACTACAAGGGTTTAAGACCTTCAGCTGATAAGTGGAACCCAACAAAATCAATTTCTGATGCTGCAAAGATACATTTCTCCCCATTTAAGGTGATGCACTACAATGTCATTCAGATACACACATACATACTCCTGGCATCCTAGCCAAGAGTGATATCATTATTTTCTGAAAACAACTGGGCACTCAGCAAAGCCCAAATGGCATACAGGTATAACGGCACACCCCAAGGTGTGTGATGAATGCAGTGAGAGCCTTACTATCAGGATGTAATGGTATCTCTGCAGAGAGCCTTGTTGTAAGTCCAGTTTAGTGAAAACTGTGGAAGCATGAAATTGAGATGTAATCTACTCAGCTGTTGGTAGTGGGTATCTGTCCGGGACCACAGCCTTGTTAACTGCACGAAGGTCAATACAAAGACGCAACCTGCCTGACTTTTTACATTGTGATGGATGACCGGCATTTCAGTCTGGCCGGGACGTCCCTCAAATGAAGAAAACAGCCTTTACAGGACAATACATCCCCCGGGACGCTAGATGGCAGCTCCCCTGGATGGAAATGGTTCCCCGGACTCCAGCAGGGCATCATGGAACATAGAGTCCGGTTCTTCAGCCCTGTTGGGTGCCGTGGGTGCCGCCAGGGGGCGCTCACCAAGAACAAGGGAGATATTACGATAACGTCAACCCGGAAGTACTTCGGGGTCATGAGGACGGAAGCCCATAGTACTTCTGGAACACCTGATGAAGGAAGATGTGGTGTTGACCCGGAGAAGAAATACTTCTGGATCATGGACTTTAAAAGGACTGTGGGAAACCCCAGCAGACTGAGCCGGAGTTGGGTGGGAGTGTGACAGAGCTGGTGGGAGTTGGAGGATTGTGTTATTGATTATTGATTTGTATTATTATTGGAAGAATTGTGGAGTGTGCGGTGTTTTGTGCACTTTATAGAAGAATATTAAAGGAAGTATTCTTGGTGCTTTTAAACGTGTGTCCTGGATATCTGTCTGGTGGGTTCAAGGCTATAGAGCGCTATATTCCACAACATGCAATTACTAGATTGGACATACAGGGCAATGCACTGACTAGTTCTATAATCCCTTCATCCAGAAGCTGTTTCAACTGTGTGGTAACATCATCTCTCAGTGCTAGTGGGGTTCAGCGCAGTGGCTAAATGACAAGAGGTATGGACAAATTAAGTCTGGGCTTGTGCACAAGCTCTGGCCTCCTAAGCCATTAAACAAAGCAGGCCATTTCTGCACTCATGGAGAAGTGACATTACATCCAAGTATGAGGTTAAGGTCAATACCCAAACTATTGTCTCCTTGCTTTGTAACATGAAAGCAAAATTCACAAAGAGATCTTGTTCCATAATGAACATGTAACAGCAAAGTTCCCAGAACATCAATCTTAGTGTGCCCATAACCAGCCTGGGCTATAGATGGCCTCTGCAAAGGTAAATGAGAATAAAACTGCTTATATGTAGCATAACAGACACTTCAGTGCCCATATCCAAAAGCAAAGAATGCATATATCCTGTATATATACTGTACAAGTCTTCAAGTTAGGAGTACAAGACTTCACTGCATGGATGGATGCTGGTGCTGAATGTGAATGTGAGGGCTTCCCAGATGTAGGCACCAGGGATGAATGACAGCATCTTGAAAAATGGTTTAATTTGTTGCATTTTCTACATCTCTGCCCTCTTGCTGGACAACCTGAATCCCTGTGCTGGTGATGGTTAGACACAATTCCCACAATATTGTCCTGAAATATTGGGATTTCTACGTGCTTGCAGGACTGGGGCAGCTGTCGCAGCATAGTTTTCAGTGAAAGTGGGATGTAATATCTGTGCTGATAAAGCAGGAGCTGCTGTCAGCTGCACCACATTTTGCACTGCTGATTCAACCTGGCACCCAATCTCTATTGCTTTCTCTAGTTTGAGTTCATCAGTTTTCATCAATACTTTTTCCCTCACAGGTATACTATGCATTTTCTCTATCAGATGATCTCTTATCATCTCATTCTGTAACGGACCAAAATTGCAGTCCATCCATCCATCCATTTTCCAGCCCGCTGAATCTGAACACAGGATCATGGGGGTCTGCTGGAGCCAATCCCAGCCAACACAGGGCACAAGGCAGGAACCAATCCTGGGCAGGGTGCCAACCCACCGCAGGACACACACAAACACACACCCAGCACACACTAGGGCCAATTTAGAATCGTCAATGCACCTAACCTGCATGTCTTATGGTCTGTGGGAGGAAACCGGAGCACCTGGAGGAAACCCATGCAGACACGGGGGAGAACATGCAATCTCCACGCAGGGAGGACCCGTGAAGCGAACCCAGGTTTCCTAACTGCGAGACAGCAGCACTATCCACTGTGCCACCATGCCACCCCTGTTCCCTTCAGGAACATGTCAATTGAAATCTGCACTAATCACCACTCTCTCTCTCCTTTGGGTACACTCTCCACCACTTCAAGCAACTCACTACAGAAATCTTCTTTCTCATTCATCACACAACCAACTTGTAGGGCATATGCACTAAAACATTTATCATCACACCTTCAATTTCCAGCTTCATAATCATCACTCTGTCTGACACTCTTTTCACCACCAAAACACTCTTGACACACTGTTCCTTCAGGATAACCCCTACCCCATTTCTCCTCCCATTCACACCTGGTAGAACAATTTGAACCCACCTCCAATATACCTGGCCTTATTCACCTTCCATCTGGTCTCTTGCATGCACAGTATACCAACCTTCCTTCTTTCCAGCATATCAGCTAACTCTCTCCCCTTATCAGTCATGCTGCCAACATTCAAAGTTCCTATCCTCACTTCCACTCTCTTTACCATCCTCTTCTCTCTCTGCCTCCGGACACGCATTCCCCGTCTTCTTCTTCTTCTTCGGCCAACAGTATGCCAACTTCAGCCAGAACCCTGTTGGCTAACAGTACTGGTGGCAGCCATTGCTAACCCTGAACTGATCTGGTATGGAAATCTATATTGTTGTCCGCATATTGATCTGGCAAAATTTTACACAAAATGCCATTCTTCACATAACCTTCAACATTTATCCAGGCATGGAACCAGGCTTGAACATTTAATATGTCACCCTACAAAGGCAAGAGACACAACAAAATAATTTTCAGCATCATAGGGGTTGCTTTCTTTTCCTGGTGTACAGCATATGGCACATTTTCACTATTCTTATTGCCACATCTGAACCAAGTCTCCACCAAAGATATTTCGTGCTACCTGAATGAGAATGGGATACATTACATTAATACCTCCAACATCTTCTCCAGTGTGGGGGTCTGTAAGCTGAATGCTTCATGTTGCTATGTTTGATCTGCATTTCCTCATTCCTCAAAATATGGCATTCCTGTTCAGTCAATACCAGTAGAGCCAGAGACACTCATGGGTCTACTGATTCTGTTCAACTTTAATGGTACCATCCATTATTGGGTCACCAGTGAAGTCAGTCCACTCAGACATGAGCAAGATGACCCAGAGTGGTTCTACTGGTTTATTTAGAAATGAGACTATTTTAAAGTGGATGATAACATTTCTACCTGGCCTCCTCTTCTTTCAAACTGTACCAGAGAGGCAAATTTAACTTGTAGAAACTTCACTGGATTGGGTTATTTTCTCAATATCACTATGGACCTTTCACAAACTTATGTTTTCCCTTGACTGAAGAATTGCACCTTTACCAATCAAACTAAGCTGCTCGATTTTTTCACTGATAAGTGTGTGCAGACTGAACACTGTTTTATGAGGAACTGCTCTTCCACCTCCACTGCTGTAGGAAAAACCCAGAACTTCCTAAATATATTCTGACCTTTTTGTGGGGGTTTTGGATACTTGTTCTTATTTTCTGGGGTTTGAATCCTAGCTAGGAAAGCCAGCATACCTAAGGTACCTAACAGCACCCACTTTTTCTGTGGATACCTGGCTTTTATGTGGCTGCCTTCAGAGTGGTGTAGAGTGTGTTACTTGGCCTAGGTGTTGACTGATGTAACTGATCATTCAGGCCCTGCCCCACCTTCTGTTCGGGTTAAACATGCCCTCATCTCAGTTTATCAGATTCTTGTTAGTGATATCCTGTGGTATGGAGTAATTTAACTGCCTCTCATTTTTGGGCCTTTACCTGGAATACACATAAATTGAACTGAGGCCCTTCAAGAACTCTTGACTGAGGTTCTTGCTACAAGAACTGTGACTTTGCAGAATTATATGGCCATGGATATGCTTTTGGCAACCCAGGGAGGCACCTGCAAAATGATAAGACAGAAATGTTGCTACTACATTCCAGACACTTCTTACAATGTATCTGACCTGGCCTATAAGATTCTTCATGCAGTTGATTCAGTCGTTGCTCCTGATTGGAGATCATTAGGTTTAGGTTTAGGTTTAGGTTTCTTTATTTAGTCATGTTTACACAAGAAAACATGAAATTTGCCTTCTCAGTTGCATCTAATAACAGGTAACAGACAGAATGAAATAAAACAGACAAATAGAAATAAGAAAGGTTCAGGTAAGGCAGTTAGATAAAACATATTTACACCAAAAAAAAAAAAAAAGGTAACAGGATATATATCAAAACCTTAAACATTATCTCCGATATTTCTTATTGAAAAGTCGTATGGCACTAGGAATAAAGGAGTTTCTGGAGCGATTTGTGTGGGCTTTCAAAGCAATTATCCTTCCTGATTTACTGAAGTTTAGTTCTACATGTAATGGATGTCTGTCATCAGTTGAGATAATTTCCAGTTTCTTTAGCATTGCCCTCTGACACACACTAGTCAAATCATCTACATCAGCCCCAATAACGTTAGCTGCATACTTCGTAATCTGCTGGAGCTTTTTTGAGTTTTGGTTTGTCAGACTATTAAACCAGGCAATGAAACTGAACGTGATCACAGACTGGATCATACTGCGATAGAAGGACAACATGAGGTCCTTGTCTACTTTAAATAGTTTGAGTTTATGGAGGAGAAATAAGCGCTGGTTGCATTTAGAAAATAATTTTTTTGTATTTGTATTCCAGTTAAGATTGTTATCTAGGTAAGTTCCTAAGTATTTAGTATTTATATTCATTCACTATTTCTACCTCCTCTCCCAGAACTATAATAGGTGAATAAAGTAATCCCTCCTCCATTGCGGGGGTTGCGTTCCAGAGCCACCCGCGAAATAAGAAAATCCGCGAAGTAGAAACCATATGTTTATATGGTTATTTTTATATTGTCATGCTTGGGTCACCGATTTGCGCAGAAACACAGGAGGTTGTAGAGAGACAGGAACGTTATTCAAACACTGCAAACAAACATTTGTCTCTTTTTCAAAAGTTTAAACTGTGCTCCATGACAAGACAGAGATGACAGTTCTGTCTCACAATTAAAAGAATGCAAACATATCTTCCTCTTCAAAGGAGTGAGGAGAGAGAGGAAAGCAAACAAATCAATAGGGCTGCACCGCCGGTACAAAGCTGTTGAAGGCGGCAGCTCACACCCCCTCCGTCAGGAGCAGGGAGAGAGAGAGAGACAGAGAAAAAATCAATACGTGCCCTTTGAGCTTTTAAGTATGCGAAGCACCGTGCAGCATGTCGCTTCACGAAGCAGCTACACACAGAAGGTAGCAACGTGAAGATAATCTTTCAGCATTTTTAGACGAGCGTCCGTATCGTCTAGGTGTGCGAACAGCCCCCCTGCTCCCACCCCCCTACGTCAGGATCAGAGAAAGTCAGCGCAAGAGAGAGAGAAAGTAAGCTGGGTAGCTTCTCAGCCATCTGCCAATAGCGTCCTTTGTATGAAATCAACTGGGCAAACCAACTGAGGAAGCATGTACCAAAAATTAAAAGATCCATTGTCCTCAGAAATCCGCGAACCAGCAAAAAATCTGCGATATATATTTAAATATGCTTACATATAAAATCCGCGATAGAGTGAAGCTGCGAAAGGCGAAGCGCGATATAGCGAGGGATCACTGTATACAGATTTCTGTCTCTTAAAATCAAATATCATTTCTTTGGTCTTTTTTACATTCAGAGTGACAGAGTTTTTATTGCACCAGTTTACCATACAGTCCACTTGATTTAGATAGTGGCTTTCATCCTCCCCAGATATGCATCCTATGATCATGGTGTCATCTGCATACTTAATAATGGAGCAGTGGTCATTGTTCTGTCTCAGGTCACTTGTGTACAGAGTAAACAGTAATGGTGATAAGACACACCCTTGTGGACTTCCTGTGTTTGATTGAAAGGCTATTGAAAGAGTGTCCTGAACTTTAACTGTCTGTGAACGATTTAAAAGAAAGTTCTGAATCCATAGTGTGATAAATGGGTTTACATTCATACTGTTTAATTTCCCAATCAGTATATGAGGCTGTATAGTATTGAACGCTGAAGAAAAATCCAAAATAGTGCTCTGACATATGAACCAGGCTGATCAAGAAAGGTATAGATTTGATGTAAGCTAACAAGCAGAGCATCTTCCACACTTCTGTTTGCACAATAAGCAAATTGATTGTTGTCTTGAAAAGACTTTGTCTCTGTCATTAAAATGTTTTTCACCAAGTGTTCAAAGCATTTCATTGGAATAGATGTAAGTGCCACTGGTCTATAGTCATTTAAACAGCTTGACCTAGAAACCTTAGATACAGGGGTAATGATTGATTGTTTCCACAGATTAGGTACAATACCACAGGTCAGAGACCAGTTAAAAAGCAAATGAAAAAACTGGGGAGAGCTGCTTAGAGCAAGACTTTAAGAGCCGACCTGATATGCCGTCTGTCCCACTGCACTATTTGTTTTGGCCTGCCGCAAGCCTTTTTCCACTTCAGTTAAACTGAGCCCAATCACAGCAGAATACCTGATGTTTTTATAAAGCATTTCCTTTATTTCTGTATTTTGGGTGCTGAAATCACTTGTTTCAAATCTGGCATAAAAGTTATTCAGTTCATCTGCTAAAAGCTTGTGGTCTTTGTCAACTGGAAAACCCACATTCTTTTTAGGGCCCAGTCCTGTAATTGTTTTTAGTCCCTTCCAGACCTGCTTTGGATTGTTATCATTGAACCACCTCTTGATTTTTTCCCCATACATCTTTTTATTTTGTTTAATTAACCTGTTAATCCTTTGCTGTAAAATTCGCTTATCTTCTAACTTATTTTCTTGATGTGCATGTTGCTTTTGCAATAGTAATGCTTTAACCTCTTTAGTGATCCATGGCTTACTGTTTGGGTACACCTTGACAGATTTTTTCTTAATGATCATAGACTCACAGAATTGAATATATTCGCTGACATTATAGGTGGCCTCATTCAGTGACTGTGAGGATGTCAGCAGATCCCAATTTGTACTTGAGAAGCATTCCTGCAGTTCCTCTACACTTTCCTTGCACCAGTTTTTTGTTGTTCGTATGGCTGGTTTTTCTTGTTTCAGTTTCTGTTTGTACTTCGGGAGAAGATGAACAACTACGTGGTCAGACGCACCCAGGGCTGCTCTGTGATGCGATATGTAGGCATTAGGGACATTTCCATAGGACTTGTCCAGAGTTTTGTCCCCTCTAGTGTTAATATTCATATATTGATGGTAATTTGATAATACTAACTCCAGACTGCATAAATTAAAATCACCCATCACAAGTTTGAAAGAACCAGGTGATTTGGTTTCTAGTTTATGAGCAGTTTCAAGAATTGAGTCAGCTGCAGCTCCCACATCAGCATGCGGCGGAATGTAAACAACTGTCACAAATAACTGATTAAACTCCCGTGGTAGATATTATGGGCGAAGTCCGACGGTGAGTAATTCAATATGTGGCGTGCAGATGTGCTCTTTTTAAGTGATATTCCTGCACCACCTTTTGTTAATGTAAAGGCAGACCCCACCACCCGTCTGCTTACCAGAAGCTGGATTTATGTCTTGCCGTACACAAACAAATCCATCGACTTCGACTGCTGTATCTGAGTCTGTATTCTTAAACCAGGTCTCCGTAAAGCACATCAGACAGCTTTCACGGTACTCGCGCAGATGCTCTCAGCTCGTCCAGTTTATTTTGCAAGGACTGTGCGCTGCTCATGATGATGGTTGGCAAAGGTGTTTTAAAACTTCTCCGTCTCAGACGTACTCGTAGTACACCTCTTTTTCCTCGCTTTCTGGGTTTCAGAGATTTTAATGACTGAATTCCAACTGGTTTAATGATTTTTCTTTCTTTTTGACAAGCTAGTATTTATACAGTATTTGTATTTGTTGCTCTAATAACTTTTGTTATTAAAAGTAATGGTAAACTCTTATGCTCCCCCTCCTGATTTTGGTTATGTTGCCCTGTCACTTGAACTGTCTTATGTTATGTTTCAGCCAGTACTTCTCCACTGGATGGTTTTCAATGTTGTATTTTTTGTCTGTTTTGTCTAATTTTGTGCCATTTATTTGTATTAATGATTGTTTTGTTTATTATGTACATTTTTCTTTGTGCCTATGAGTAATTGTAAAATGCCTACATTATGTCTTATGTGTTTTATTGGTGGACACAGAGGAGCGGGGCCACATGCCAATCATCATCAGGAACTCCACCCTTTTTATTGGAGCACCTTCCATAGTTCCTGTTGGTTCTTTTCAAACATGCTAGTGGAGTGTTACTTGTGTTTACTCTGCTTTTTGCTTTTTGATTTCCTGGATTTCTGGGACTTGTGTGCTTTTAGGACTTCCGAGACACGACACCTTATGCCAATGTAGATTTACCTGAATCAGTTGCTTGAAATAAATGATAATTGATTGTTGTTGTTTTGGAAAAACAAAAGGGGGGATTGTGAAACTTGATTTTTACCAATACTGTACCTATAATTTTCACTATTTCATTATATATTGATTATATTGAATTACTTCTGTTCTTGTTAACTATTAGACTATGTCTTTACCACTCATAGAATGCATTTTAATGTAAGCTTCTTAATCTGTGACCTGTTCTGCTGCTAATTCTGTGCAAGGTTAAGTACTGATAAGAGAACCAGTATAATCTAATGGAGCAGAATTCTGACTCTGAAGGGTTCTGTTTATCAATAAATTGCAAGGGCATTAGAAATGGAACTAATTGCGAACTTTTTGTAATTAACTGTATTTAAGGAACACAATCTTTAGGTGTAATTCAGTCATTTCCTTCATGGCCATGGTGACTCGACAGGCGTGTCAAATAAAAGTATTCCTCCTATCCTGAAACTGGATTGGTGAATCGGACTTTGAAATAAGATATTCCAAAAAGATTGCTGAAGATTTAAATGTCTGAATAAAAACTTTCTTACTTGATGAATATGTGACTGAAAGTCTTGAGAAAAATGTTAACTATATATGCATGAATACAGAAGTGGCCGGAACATCTAAAAAATATTATTGACAAAAATACTGAAATACAGGTAGCATGTTTGTCGGTCTGTAGAGCATAATGAGATATTGGTAATGCCCATTGAAGCATTAAATGCAGTTTTCTTTCATCACCCACAGGTTTTCTTTTCATAAGCACTTCTTACACCAAGCTTTATAAAAATGTAGATCATGTGACTTAATAGTATGGGATTTTTACTTGTAATCGTAATTTGTTGTTTTCTCTATAGTGCTGAAGATA
This sequence comes from Erpetoichthys calabaricus, assembly GCF_900747795.2. Taxonomy (NCBI): domain Eukaryota; kingdom Metazoa; phylum Chordata; class Cladistia; order Polypteriformes; family Polypteridae; genus Erpetoichthys; species Erpetoichthys calabaricus. The sequence goes on from NC_041408.2 coordinate 39,752,021, forward strand.
TTCAACATTTTTTTTTGTCTGAAAGAGAAACCAGGTCTTATAGAACTACAAGAAGGACTTTTGAATCCATTTTGTAGATTTTCTTGAACACTGCTCACCGTTGCATGTGATTCTGGTCTCAAAAGGGGATATTTTCCTGTGGACAAAGTAGTGCAGTCATACTTCCAAATAGGATGGTAATTCTAAGGATTTTTCTTGGCAAATACATCTAAGAAATCCTAATGTTGTGGACGCAAGGTGTCCACTGTAAAACAGTTAATATGGGATGGATTTCCTGAACATTTTGTAGCACTAAGAACGATGTTAACTCATACTTAAATACATGTTGCAGGAAAAATGGTTTCACAAAACTCTTTGTGACTAAAGTAGTACATTAAACTAGTTTGTTACCTTGGTTTGTTTGTTGTTAATGCTAAAGTATATTGTTAAACGGCTAGCTCCTACAATGCCTAATCAACAGACAGTACCTGTCAAAGACAGCATCAGAAAGCAAATACATAACAAATAGCTATTAATGCTAAAGGCACAAAAAAAACAAAAGAAAAGAAATACAAAAGCACTACAAGTCACATTTGGCCAAAGTAGAATATGTGTTTACTTCATGTAATGCAATAATGCATCTCTGAAGACAAATCATTGAGTTGCAGGAGTGGAAAAGGCTTCCCTAGGGGGAGTTAACTGATGCCTTCTGACAAATATAAAAGAACGAGTGCCATATAATACCATATAATACCATGTTATGATTGTCAATGATAATGCCTTGAGTCACATGTTGTAAATTACTTAATATAACACCTGAGAGACAGTTGTTGTTTGTGGACATTACTCACTAGCCTTGCAGTAACACTTTCCAGCTATCACGTATCTCCACACCATCCCCTTGCTCTCCAAAGAAATTTTATGTATTGAAGAAGCTGAGCCCGAATCGCCATACTTATCTGTGCCATAAATCTACTGCTTAGTCTCACATTGCTTTTGCTGTGAGACTGGTACACTGAGGCAGAATAAAATACAATGAAGAACAAAGACAAATTTTAATAATTAATAATAAAACACACCTATCTAACATTTAGTTTTAGTATTATTAATGCTAATCCTCTGTGGAAAGCTACTGTTTCAGGAAGAGCTACCAGAGTTGCTAGTGTATGTTAAACTTCATCCTTCCTTTAAAAATGCAGGAATAGGTTGAAGATAGAGGCAAAACTTCAGTACTTAACAATTTAAGACTGAAAGAAAGTGGGGATACTTCAAAATATTTCAATTCCTGTAGATTGTATTGCCAAAAAAGTCTGAAAACCTTTAATCACATAATCACATGTGACATTTAATCACAAATGTGTCAATATCTATTGTAAGTAAGCATTTGCTTTGATTAACAAGTCTACTATTTAACAAGATCATGCAGTGTGACTAATATTAGCAGCAGCTGAGATCCAAAATCATGCTCCACTTCATCACATTGGGTTTGCATTAGTGGGGGCACTGACCAGATGGTAAAACCTTCTGAGGGGCGTTGACTTTAAGTTTGGGAATCCCTGATCTAAGCTATTCCATTAACACTGGCAGAGAAAACACATTTGTGATGGTTGCTTGTGATTTAAAACTGTCCCAGATGGTTAAAAGGATAAAATTGTCAATACTTTCAAACTTAGTGTGGGAAAGCTGAAATATCATAGAAGTACATAGTTTTCTATATTACAGCTCAACAACACCTCCAATTATTCTATTCACAGCTAGCTTCATACTGTTCAATTAGCAAAGAGCTGTTGAGGGTTGCTCCATGACATGTTTTTCTCCTGTTCACTTTTCTTTTTTTTCCCCCTTAATTTGCCATGTATTCCTGCATGAGGTGTGTGTACGTTGTGCCACTTTACCTGTCAACTCTTTTAACTTCTCTTATTGTGTCTCTATTTAATTAGTCATCTCAGCTGTTTGTCAGTTCAGGGTTGTTTGTTTTTGTTCTTACAATAGCCCAAAATCAGTTATTATTGCTGGTTTCCCTTTACTGTATTACTTTTTCATTTTGTAAATAAAAAAATTGATCACAAAAAAGATGCGCAAAGCACTTGGCTTATCATTTAAGAGCAAAACATGCATGATGTCACTGTTAAAACTCTAATGTTATGCAGCAAAATCTATGGCACAATAAAATCCAATAATGTATCTATGTCAATGAATGAAACAAAAACTAAAGCATTAAATACCGTTATTTATTACAAAATACAAAGTACTGTAAATACTTCTAAATTTAACTGGAAATACAGTGCTCAGATATACCATTCTTTGACATCAGACAATTCTTACAAATTACTTTCACATGAGACAATTAAGTCACATATTAAGGATTTATATGAATGGCACAAGTCTATGCAGTTTGAACAGCTAGGAAGTTGTGCAGCAGTCACATTCACAGGGGACTACTGGACATTGCTCATCTACCGTGGTTACATGTGCAATATGTGTTTATAGCACTATTTGCCTTTCTAAGGCAGCAAGTATTATATGAAAGATGCCTGTGATGTGATGTCACATGATGCTGAAGTAAAATTAGCAAGCTTGTTTAATGTACAGCCCTCTACTAGCTAACTATTTAATGTGCCAGTATACCTTTTAAGACATAGTCCACTAACAGCTGACATTTCTATGGTACGAAAATATAATAAAATATTCAACACAAACACCCTTCACAACTTGTGAAACAGTCAAACAGAGATGACTGACATTAAAGATAAGAATAGTGGAGATAGCAGGGATGCATGGACAAACTTTTGAAGGGAAAGGATTGTGGCACTAGTTTAAAATTTGAAACAGAAATAAAGGGTGAGTCAAAAGGATGTGATGTGATGTTTGAGGTGAGTGAATAGGGTGGGGTGCATATAATGCCTTGGCAGTTTTGTATACTAAATACAGTTTTACTTGTTACAGATAACTGGTCAGTGCCTCATTGTGTGTCCAATGTTATGGAATATAATGAATCCAAGTTTGTAACAGAGGTGCAAAGAAGATTTCATATTAAGCTTAACATGCCTCTGTGAGGAAGAATTCTTTCTTACAACTCTATTTTAAAGTGGTTCAATAAATTTCACTCTATAGATAGTGCACAAGATGTGTTTGTTGTACCACAAAAACAGAAAACATTGAAAGGGTGAGACAGGCTGCTGGCCTTTGCATTCAGCACACTGTCAGCTTACAGTAGTAAACAATAAGTTTGGAATTTTTGAAGTAGAAGTTATTTCCTCATAATCATGGTATAATTAAATTTTTTTTATAAAACATTGTCTTCTAAAATGAAGCATTTGTTATCAATTTTAAAAATACTTTGTCAGCTCTTGCATTTTACAATAAGTATGAAGAGTATGAAGGTCCAAATATGAAATAAAGGCTTAAACTTACCAAATACTGTACATCCATTTCTCGAGACAGGAATATTATTGGATATTAATTCACATCTTGAAATTGTACAGATAAAAACAGTAATATCCATGTCACTCTAGAAAGGAATAAAAAAGTAAATAAGAACCATTTGTGAGATTTAGCCTTTTCAAATGAAAATAGGCTGTGTACCTCATCTCACCAATTTTCTGTTGCTCAAAAGCACTGTGAATGGCAAGAAATGGACACCTCTTCATCACAGGAAAAACTGACAAACATGCAACCATGAACAATCCTATTTATGCTAACATGGAATCACCATTTCAAATTATGTTTATGACTTTGTATATATGTTAGCAGTACAGTGAGCCAAGTCTGAGAGAATGTAGGCAAAGACATGGTCAAGCCAGGTCAAGTTGGGAAGCATGCACCAGATGATGAAACAGCTCAGGATCCCCATTGGTGGGGACATATCTGATCCAGTTCCATCTCCAGGAAATTACCATCTATCTACCGCAGCCAGGTGTGACGTAGACATCCCCTTGGCCTGGAACAGTCAGTCGGATCCTCAGAAAAGAGGATTTTGTGAGCAGGATCACCGTCAGGGAATCGCAGCACATGGCTGTAGTGCTGTAACTGACATTCCTTCACAATGCAGGTAATGTGCCTCATTTGGGACACTGTCAGCAACCGCTCATTCAACATGGAGTCAAACCAATGGTACCCAAGGGTTCTCCGAAGAGACACAGTACCGAAGGAGTCCAGTCTTCATCTGAGGTCACTGGATAGCGTCCATGTCTCACAACCATATAGTAAAATAGGAAGCAGCAGGACTCTGAAGACTTGGGCCTTCGTCTTTTTGCAAAGATATTGCCACACACCCCTTTCCAGCAACCTCATGACCCCTACATGCTCTCCCAATCTGTCTATTGACTTCATAGGAATAGTAACCAGATACATGCATGTCACTATGGAGGTAAGTAAACCTCTTGACAAGTTTGACATTCTCTGCAGACAGACACACTGCTGATGACTGAGCACAAGAGATCATTAAACGCCTGGATCTTGATTTTTATCCAGGACATTCACAAGACCAGACACTCAGACTCCTTGCTCAGTTTCTTGAAAACCCCAATCAGAGCCTCCATAGACTCCACAAAGAACACAGCATCATCGGCAAAGTCATGATCAGTGAATCTTTCTTCATCAACAGACACTCCACAGCCAATGGACCCCACGATCCTGCCCAACACCCATTCCATGTAAGCATTGAACAGAGTAGGAGCAAAAACACACCCCTGACGAACCCCAGAATCAACTGGGAAAAACACAGAGGTTCTGCCTCCACTCTGCACAGTACCAGTGTACAGGCCAGCCATGATATCCAGCAACTTTGGGGGGGAACTTGTGAAGTTTCAGGATGTCCCACAGGGCAGCTCGATCAACTAAGTCGAAACAATTTATGAAAAGCAATAAAGGATGCAAAGAAACTTGGCCGATATTCGTGTTTGTGTCTCATGAAAACGCTCAGTGCCAGGATGCGGTCAATGATAGACTTGGTGAGCAAGTGATCATGGATCTTATTGAGGATGACCCTAACAAGAAACTTACCTGACACAGAAAGCAGTGGTATCCCCTGTAGTTAGTGTAATCCAGGTGATCACCCTTCCCTTTTCTGATAGGGACAACAAGTCCCATTTTCCAGTCAGTTGGGATGAAGCCGGTCTCCCAAATAAGATTGCTTGCAATGCCAGGAGGACAGCCTTACCTCCAGCCTGGAGAAGCTCACCCCAGATACCACAGATCCCTGAAGCCTTCCCTACCCTCAGCTGGTTTACCACCTGTGCAATCTCAGTGAGACTGAGAGGTTCACAGCTAACTGTAGGAACAACCTCAAGGAACATGGACCCAGAGATGTCCAATGTCCTAGCTGGAAGATCAGCTTTAAAAAGCTGTTCAAAGTATGCAGCCCAACGGGTCACAATTACAGGATTATTCCATTACTTGCCCTGACTTTGCAAATCTCTGAGGAACAGATTTGGATGTGTGTTATGCTTTGATCCCTCTGTAAGCAGGACTTGTGTCACCAGACCATAAATAGTGTGTCACTTGCTCACAGATTCCCCTAACAAATGCCTCCTTATCAGAGTCCTCGCAGCTGTCCTCCTCAGTTCCCGGTATGGACTGAAGTTGCCATCAACCCGTGTGCTGCGACTCCTCTCAATGATATCCAGGGTGCCCTGCAAGATGAAATACCTCCTTTTGGAAACACCAGTAACACCAATACAACCCTCAGCAATTTTTATGGTCTTGTCACAGAATGTCTCCCACATCACATTAGGATCAGTAGTCTCACCCAAGTCTGCCAGTTGCTCACACAAACTGTGTGCAAACCCATTAGAAATAGCCTGATCTTGGAGTCTGGTTAGATCCAACCTCATTCTCCTAGTAGGTGGTAGGCTACTGGACCTATCCTGGATCTTCAGAGTAACAACAACAAGTCTGTGGTCAGAATTTACAAATGGGGCACTCCTGTAGACCCTGCAGTTCTGTAGGAGCCTCCAGTGTCTGCCCACGAGGATTTGATTATCCTTCACCGCACCATCAGTATTGGAATATCAAAAGTCCAATGATGCGGCTCAGGTCACTGGAAACAGGATTCAGCGATCGGCAGCCTCTGACCTTTTGCAAAATCAAGGAACATGGGGCCACAAAGACCAGGCACACAATTTAAACCCATGACACTAGATCCATACAGTAGCATCAGTAATGATTATTCTACCTTGCAACCCTACATAAGAACTACTCATCTATACAGGTATTCAGTTTGCTATGAGGGGGTGTCAAACTAAAGTTAGAAAATGGGATTTATTAGAAAATGGAATGAACCTTAACAAACCTTCTAATATCATTTCTCAATGTAGTCTCCATCCTTCTCAATGCACTTGCGCCACCTTCCTGGAAGTGCCTGGATTCCAGCAGAATATAAGGTTTTGTCTTGTCCTCACAACCACTCGTGTACTGCTTTCTTCACATTGTCATCTGTCTTGAATCGACGACCACTCAGATGTTTTTTAGCGATCTAAAAAGGTGGAAATCACACAGTGCCAAATCTGGCGAATAAGGAGGATGTGGCAATACCTCAAACTTCAGTTTCTCCAGACAAGCCTTGGTGTTCTTAGCGGTGTTTGGGCGGGCATTGTCTTGCAGCAAAAGGACTCCTTGAGACAGCAGTCCCTGTTGCTTGGATAGAATAGCAGGCTTCATATTGGTCTCCAGCAAGTCACAGTAATTTGCAGTAGTGACTGTAGTACCCCTCAGCATGTAGTTTTCGACAATAACTCTGGTGCTCAAGTGGATGCGAGGACAAGATAAAACCTTTTATTCTGCTGGAATCCAGGCACTTCCAGGCAGGTGGTGCATGTGCATTGAGAAGGGTGGAGACTACATTGAGAAATTACATTATCAGTTTTGTTAAGGTTCATTCCATTTTCTAATAAATCCCATTTTCTAACATTAGCTTGACTACCCCTCGTAGTAAACAACATTTCTATTGTTAATATTCTATGGATCTACATTTCTGGCTGCTTCACTTGTAGCTGTAGAGAAATTACTCATCTTAAATATGTTTGGAACTGTATTTGATTTCAGAAATGGGTGATCTCATTTTCTTTTCTTCTTTGGCAACAAGTAGTTGTCTATGGAGAAATGAACGCAACAAACTCATAGCTCTACTTTCAGTAGGTCTTCCATTTGAGTGTCCACATCAAACCTAACTGCTACAAATCATAAATTTAAGGTATTGTGATTACCACTGGGAAGTCAACAGAAACTGTAAACACTTGTGTAAATGTGTAGTTTTGAACCATTTTTCTGAAAGGCATAATTGCTTTAAAGAGCTTCAGAAATGTGTTTAGTTTTGTTTCCAACTTCATTATTTATGTGTAAACTCAACCAACAGCAGTGGCTATCTGCAAACAAGCAAAGGAAAGGAATGTATTCTAACCTCAAGAAATAGTTCCAATAATCTGTGATAAAATACTTACTTCTAATTTTCTTTTGTTATCACAAGAATGCCCCATAATCATGGAAGGTATGGTTTCTTAAATAGAAACCTTTGCTGATTCAAAGTGGACATATCTGATAAGTTTCAAGGTGTTGTCATTTACCTATGGAGACTGGCACCTTTTAATCACATTGTAAGCAGGGATAACAGACAAAGAATTTTCAAAATTTATAAAAAAAATGCTTCACATTAGAACACATTTTTATGTAGAAAATTAATATATATCATGATTGTGAAGAAACAACTTTGTCTTGAAAAATATTGAACTTATCCTTTAAACATTTAAGACTGGATTATTCATTGAATTCTTTATCAAGATTTAATCTGTCATCCATAAAAAATACAACTTATTACAGAAACGTTTACTGAATAATTTAGCTACAAGAATCAACCTTTATACTCAGTTTATTGAATTGCTAAATAAAAATCAGATATGCCAATCAATTTGAAAACTCATTTAGAAGTAAGTATTACTAATGGTGGAGCTTATTTGAAAAAAGTTATTTTAAAAAAAATGTTATTTAAGACAAGTTAAATAAAATATATTGATTAATTTACTTTTTATTATTTTATTTCTTATCTAACTTAATATATACAATATGTCTGTGAGCAGAAACATGCAACATGTTGCCACTTTCCAGCACCAGGAACCAAATGATTAAGCTACATGACCATTCATACTACTCTTTCAAAAGTATCCTCATGGTACACTTATTATCAAGAAGAATTTATTTCTCTAACTTAAAGCCAAGCTTACATTTGCTATGATACCGTCCACAATGAATTTTTAAAATGGAATGCAATCTTCAAGAAAATATCACAAAAGGCCAGATCTGCCCCTTTTTTTACAGGTCTAAGCCTGCTGAATAGGCCTCACCCCAGACAAGCTAACTCAAACGCAAATGACAGTTGTCCAATCGGCACAAGCTCAAAAATGGGACTCAAGCTTTTAATAACAAAGGAGGAGAGGGAAAACTGTAAAAAAAACTCTATTTTTATATTATCTGAAATTGGAAAAAATCAAATTCTCAGTTAGAGGATCTGTATAAAATTTTTTCAAAACCTGGCAGGATCTAATCAATATTATTTTAGTATAAGAGAAATAACTATTACCGCATTTAATTCCCTTCTCCATCTCTTATTTACATATCTATTTATTTCTCCCTTTCTTTTGTTTATTGTTGCCTTATTAAAAAGCCCACAGCAATTCTCCTTTGGCTAAGCTCTCCTTCTCAGGGGTGGGGTTTGATTTGTCTTCAATTTTGTTTGGTTATAAATTGATCTATTTGTATGGAATGATTACAATAAAAATTAATAAATAAAAAAAAAAAAAAAGAAAAAAAAAACTATTTTTAGGCAAACACAGGCACAGTTAGGTTTTTATTTTATTTATTTATTAAAGAATACAAAAAAACATAACAAAAAGGAATGGCAGGAAAAAGAAGCAAAAAATAGATATTACCTAAAAAGGCAAAACCTAAAGCAAATAAAGTCAAACAATTACAAAAATGGGATGAGTGCCTTAAGTAAAATGGATTGTGAGGACGTGGAAAGTCGAAGAACAACAGAAGGTGGACACCAATTAAAAGTAAAAAAGCAATTTCTTTATTCTTGGTGGCAGAGAGGCTTGCAGCACCTGCTTGCTCAAGTTGCTACAGGCAGCTAGCCTGCTAACAGGAAGGAGAGACTTCCTTTAATACTCAAGTTCGTTGACAAGAAGAAAAAAAGAAACGCAGCAGTTCATTTTGAGGTCATACATAGATCGTTATAGCTTGTGGTTACACCCTGGATTGGAACATACAGGAGCGCACAGTGTTTCTAACAGTTAAAAGAGTTATTACCACATTCACAGTCTTAAGCAATAACCCTTGTAAGCATCAATACACACAAGATCAACTGCAGCGATCTCCCAGCTAACTGTCTCAGGATGTGTGCAACTTAAGCAGATTTAGGCAATACTCATTTCCTCATTCTTTCTGCACGCACATAACTTATACAATATCAAAGGTTACATAAAAGTTAGTTCAGTACATTACATTAACTATAAGAAATTACATTCCTATAGCTTAAAGTATCTGCATTAGATTACATTAGTTCACTTAGCTTAACACATTCTTATTTAATACATAAGTGTCACGCTTCTTATAGTTCTATTAGCATCATACTTTTATTATTTGGAAAGACTGACGCACCTTAATTCTAAATATTCTTTCTCAAGTGAAAGCCAAATAATATAAAGTAAATCACAAAGTCACAGAAGCAATTGAAATCAATATCAGAAATGAAATGCAGAAGTTGCTGTGAGAACAGAAACATCGTAATTTATATGGATGGCTAAATTCTCAAAGCTGCATAATCTGGTGACGCCACTTCCTTGAGTTCCACATTCAGGAAGCATTACATATATTCCTAACAAACATGAAATAGCAAAATAATTAATATAAACAGTATCAAAGAAAATCATTATATTACTTAGTGTAGATACACAGATGAAACCAAAAACAGAATTCATAAAACAATATAAAAATTATTTTGGAAGAACAACAAAAAGATTACAGAAATAAAAAATAAACTTATGATATGGCAACTAACCTGCATGAAACATAACAGCTCTAAGCATTTACACTGGCAGTGATATACCTCAGGAATCTATTCCCTGTTTTAAATGGCAATCATTATTATTATTGTTATTATTATTACTTATTAAGAGCACATTTGCTTTTCACATTACTTCTTTAATAATATTTATGTGAGAAATAAGCTTGAATAGAAACAAAAACATTACTGTTTTTTCAAATACCCATTGTTATTTGTCTACATATGGCTCTGCTGTCATTATAATAATAATCCTCTTCTTAGCTCCCAGTATGGCATGGATATTCTTATTTCTTGTTTCTTATTAAAAATACTGAATAGACCCAACCTCTAAATTGACTGCCTTAAAAATGAGACCATGGGCTTTATTGTGCTATGGAAGATAGTATGGTTAATTTGAGAGGCATGTTGACAGATGAATATAGTCAAAACAGGCAAAAGGTGAAGACAAAGAACAAAATGAAACTTAACTGAAGGTACCAAAATGTGAGGCAGAAATTATGGGTCAAAATACATAGCAAAAGGTGATGCCAAAAAATACTAGAAAAGAATTCAGAAAGACTCTAAATTAACACAAAAGGCATTGTTTCTTTTTGCAAACTCAAATAAATAAATACTTTAATTAAAATGTTTTCACCTATTACTTGAGGTCATGAACCTCAACACCACGCACCCAACAATCACTGCACCAGTCCAGCAACGGTTAGGCAAAACAGTAATGTTCATAATAAACAAAAATATAAATAAATAATCACTTCATATTATGCTGCCACATAATTGGTTGGAAGGTAATGATTAACTCTCCTGCCAACCTTACTGGAATACAACTATATAAGAGCAATATCGATAAAACTCCTAACTATTAGGGACAGAAAGCTACCCTACCATGAGGCATTCTGCTCTCTCACCAAACCTACATGGACTCTCTGTATGAGCCATCTCTGGCATCTACTGGGACAACTGCCCTCTAGCGTCCTCAACTTTCTCTTATGTTGCCATACTGTATCATTCTCTCATCATTGCTCTTAAGTAAATTACATTCAGGATGTCCAGTCTAAGTGAACAGATTACCTCAATCTCCCACCGACAGTGTCCTTCTTCTGGTGCTGACATGGAGATTTTTATTCTGACAATGTGGTTTTTTCATGTATCTTGTAGGAGCACAACAGCGACTTAGGGCCTAGCCGGACATTTTCTTCCTTGCCCAATGGGCAGCACATCACATTAGATATTGCATTCCTTCAAGGGCAGTGCAGAAACCCTTACAGTGCTTCTACATATGTGCTACCATTTGGAGATATCATTTGGAAACACAATATTTAGTTTGATTCATGCGCAAAAAACATTAAGCATTGCTTATCAGTCAAATCTAATCATTTTTCACTGTCTTTAATCAATTTTAGAAATGAGCTGAAACATTTGATAAGTGATTTATTACTACTATCTATCTATCTATCTATCTATCTATCTATCTATCTATCTATCTATCTATCTATCTATCTATCTATCTATCTATCTATCTATCTATCTATCTATCTATCTATCTATCCATCCAATTAAACAGTAGATATGCATTTTTATTAATTGCTTATCATGCCAGTGTGTTGCATTTTGGTCAAACATGCATGTAAGAATTTCACTGTACTCTGTACATGTTATAATGTGAGTACAACTGCTAGTTGTTTATAGCCAAGAAAAAATATAAAACAATGTCAACGGCAAACTCAGAATGAGCAGTTCTGCACTGATATCTGCATTTCAATATTACTAGATACAAATCTATAGTTCTTACAGTTACCACGTAAGCGTTGGTACTGCTTTATGAACTCTGTGGTTAAAACCTTAGAGACATGATGGGTTTAGTCTACAGTATTCCTGAGAAAACTTGAGGTATACTGTATTAAAATCGTTTGCACATCAAAAAGTTCAACATCTATTCAATTTCATGTTGAGCAAGAGGTTTGTATCACTAACAAACGTGTATAGATACACGGGAAGAGGGTATTATTATTTATCGACTTTTATAGGATTTTCCACTAAATGGAAAAGAAGGGAAGTGATTAGGGTTAAGGGTGCACTCAAAGCCCAAAAAATGTTAGAGAAAATGAAAGAGAATAAGTAAGTGAGGCAAAGTGCTTTTGGTAGTAGTATTTGAAGATTGTAAATCTAGGAGGTAGGGGTCATTTTACATGCCAGGTATGCAAAAAAAAACATGCCTAGTAAAATCTACAAAGGGCAGCATAGATTCCTTCTGTATTGATTTGTTAAATATGTTACTATTCCTTTGTTTACAGTGTGGCCCACCAGGCTGGCACAACCAGCTTAACCCAACACAGACAAATGTGGGACACAGGTTCAATGCCCACTCTGATTTTTATTTTCTTTTCCCCTTGTCGGAAACGCCTTCCCCGTTCCCCACAACTATAACACAATCCCAGCACAAGCACAGCTCAATACAACAAGTCTCTTTATTCACTCTTTTCCTCTTTCACTCCTCAGGTCAAGCTTTGTCGCTCCTCCTCCCAACTCTGGCTCCCTGAGTTGTGGCTGCTGGCTCCTTTTATAATGCACCCGGAAGTGCTCCAGGTGCTTGATTACTCGTTTCCGGCAGCACTTCCGGGTGTGGCGGAAGAACTGCTCAAAAGGGCTCAGCAGCTCCTGCTGCAGCACCCCCTGGCGGCGCCTGCGGATCCCAACAGGTCTACACCACAACTTCCATGAAGCCTTGCGGGAGTCTGAGGCACCGCTGCAGCCCAGGGGGGTTGCCATCTAGCGTCCTGGGGGAGGTAATGCTCTGGCCACGCTTGCTCCCCTGGTCCTCCAGTGTGGAGCTGTCCTGGCCGGGCAAGAGCCCCAGCCGCACGCTACAACAGGTAGGAGTGATACCCAGTAGCACTACTGCCAACAGTAACGTGACTGGTAATTTCATTTGTCATCAATTTGTCTTTGCAAAGTTTCTCAAATGGCCAATCAAGTCCCTTATCAAGACAGATATATTAATTACTAGCAAAATACCCGCGCTTCGCAGCGGAGAAGTAGTGTGTTAAAGAGGTTATGAAAAAGTAAAGGAAACATTTTAAAAATAACGTAACATGATTGTCAACGTAATTGTGTTGTCATTGTTATGAGTGTTGCTCTCATATATATATATATATATATATATATATATATATATATATATATATATATATATACTCTAAGTTCTTGTCAATAAGCCGCGGCTTATCTAAGGAAAAAAAGTTGTGAAAATGAAAAAATAGAATATCGGCTTATACATAAGTCCGGCTTATACATCCATCGCGGGGGTTGCGTTCCAGAACCACCCGCGAAATAAGAATATCCGCGAAGTAGAAACCATATGTTTATATGGTTATTTTTATATTGTCATGCTTGGGTCACAGATTTGCGCAGAAACACAGGAGGTTGTAGAGAGACAGGAACGTTATTCAAACACTGCAATCAAACATTTGTCTCTTTTTCAAAAGTTTAAAACTGTGCTCCATGACAAGACAGAGATGACAGTTCCGTCTCACAATTAAAAGAATGCAAACATATCTTCCTCTTCAAAGCAGTGAAGCAAACAAATCAATATGTCTGTTTGGCTTTTAAGTATGCGAAGCACCGCGGCACAAAGCTGTTGAAGGCGGCAGCTCACACCCCCTCCGTCAGGGGCAGACAAAGAGAGGGAGAGGGAGAGTTTGTTTTTCAGTCAAAAATCAATACGTGCCCTTCGAGCTTTTAAGTATGCGAAGCACTGTGCAGCATGTCTTTTCAGGAATCAGCTTTACAAAAGATAGCAACGTGAAGATAATCTTTCAGCATTTTTAGACGAGCGTCCCGTATCGTCTAGGTGTGCAAACAGCCCCCCTGCTCAATCCCCATACGTCAGGATCAGAGAAAGTCAGCGCAAGAGAGAGAGAACAGTAAGCCGGGTAGCTTCTCAGCCATCTGCCAAAAGCGTCCCTTGTATGAAATCAACTGGGCAAACCAACTGAGGAAGCATGTACCAGAAATTAAAAGACCCATTGTCCGCAGAAATCCGCGATATATATTTAAATATGCTTACATATAAAATCACAATTTAAATGACCGCTACGCGCTCGTGTTGACTCGGCGACGCCCAGAGCAGAAAGAACGCGCTCCGGCCGCTCCAACCGCGCCATGTGGGGAGTGAGAGAGACGGCAATATCTCACACTCTCTCCCCCTTAAAGAAATTAAATGGGCGCGAGTGAGACCACTGACCTCCCTCCCTTCTATTAGTTATAGGTTATAGTACGTTTGGCTTATCCATGAGTCCGGCTTATCTATGATACGATTTTATTTTAAAAATTCGTATGATTTTTGGTCTCCGGCTAATACATGAGTCCGGCTTATAGACAAGAACTTAGGGTATATACACATATACATATATATTATATATATATACATACATATACACATATACATATACATACATATACACATATATTATATATATATATAATATAATATGTGTATAATAAACTATCTATCTATCTATCTATCTATCTATCTATCTATCTATCTATCTATCTATCTATCTATCTATCTATATACATAAACACATATATTATATATATATATACATAAATTATATATATATATATATATATATATACAAATATACAGATATATTATATATATATATACATATATATATATATATATATATATATATATATATATATACATACACACATATATTATATATACATATACACATATATTATATAGCAAAATACCCGCGCTTCGCAGCGGAGAAGTAGTGTGTTAAAGAGGTTATGAAAAAGTAAAGGAAACATTTTAAAAATAACGTAACATGATTGTCAATGTAATTGTGTTGTCATTGTTATGAGTGTTGCTGTCATATATATATACATATACATATACACATATATTATATATATATATATACATACACACATATACACATATATTATAAATATATATATATACATACATACACACATACACATATATTATATATATATATACACAGTATATATACATACACACATATACACATATATTATATATATATATATATATATATATATATATATATATATATATATATATATATATATATATATATATATATATATATATATATACAGGTACTTGTCGACTTACGACCGCGATTGGTTCCGACTGACTGGTTGTAAGTCGATCTGGACGTAAGTCGGCCTATGTTAATTTAAGGTAAGAATATTAGACTGGGTAATAATATTGTAATCATCTTAAAGTAATATTTTATCAACATTTTCTTACTTTCTAAGACAAACACAGCATACTACAGTACAATTTGTTTAATATGTGGAAAACGTACAAAACAAGAAATACTGTACTGTACATTTAATTCCTGGCAACACTGGTGCTTGGCTGCGGGTTGTCGATATCGCCTTCATCAGATCAGGCGAGGCTGCGGACGGGGTGATGGGAGGAGTTGCTCTTTTCATAAACATAGTGAGCTTCGTCTGAATTGTTTGTTTTTTTTTTCTCTTCATAAATTTCGCAATAAGGACGAAAT
Organism: Erpetoichthys calabaricus; assembly: GCF_900747795.2. Taxonomy (NCBI): domain Eukaryota; kingdom Metazoa; phylum Chordata; class Cladistia; order Polypteriformes; family Polypteridae; genus Erpetoichthys; species Erpetoichthys calabaricus. The sequence goes on from NC_041408.2 coordinate 39,767,603, forward strand.
GTGTTGCGTGCCATCCGTTCAATCCTCGCAAATCGTTCAATATTTGGGTCCATTTTTTCAAAATGAGCGAGGAGTTTATTCAGTAGATAAATCTTCTGACAATCCCTTTGTGGTGAACATTCTTTGTGGCACCTCCTCCTCTTCGTCTTACTCCAATTCTCTTGTTTCTTCTTCCGCCACTCTTTCTTCTTCCAATTCTATCAGCTCTTCATTCGTAAGTTCACCTGATTCCCGGTCTAGCAACTCCTCGACATCTTCCATTTCACATTCCAATGAAAGGTCTTTTGACAGTTTCACTATTTCTTCACGAATCTCATCAAGTTCTTGTTCACTGTTAAATCCAGCAAAAGTATTTACATAACGCTTAACACACTTCTTCCATACGCCATTCATACACTGTGAGTCGACATTTCTTGCGGGGAGGGCTTCTGTTTTCTCTGATCTGAGTTCACCTCTGTTATAGCGCGTCTTTATTTGAAAAGAGCAGTGTCAGATCGGGGCGAGCGTGAACGCTAACTTTGACAAGCACTATAAATTTACAATGGTTGTTACAGACGTAAATCAAATGTATGTTTTTATTGTATAATATTAACAATAACAGCAGCTCTCTACTCAAAGCGGTAAACTCGAGAAGCTGCTAGCATCGAACCCAGAAGCTCTTGATTGGGAGTCAGCAGTTGTGTGTGGGAACTGTTAACATTTGAATGTGATGATTGTATATAAAACTTGTGCATGAACGAGACTGGGATAACTGTGGATGTGGATGTGAGTGGTGTGTGTGACTGAGAATGACTGGTGTGAAGCCTGAAGTCCAAATATCAAATAAACACTTTCACAAGTACAAGTATAACAGAACAAGTGCGCTTTTATTCAAGAAGAAAAAAGAAAGCAGGTTGCGGTAAGCAGTTGATGCGACTGCTTGCGTAGTGCAATCCTAAGAACTGCCCAATCAAGAGCTTCTGGGTTTGATGCTGGCAGCTTCTCAAGTTTGCCGTTTTGAGTAGAAAGCTGCTATTAGTGTTAATATTATAGGGTTATATGTTAGGGTTATATTATTATCGAAAATTGCCAAAACAACAAGACACAAACACACGTGGGGCAACACTGCTGCGTATATTTTTACTGCTGCATAGCGAGACTTGAGAGTGCGGGAAACTGGCGCTGCCAACAGCTGGCGGGGGAAACAGTCAAACGCGTCGTAAAGTCGAACAGTCGTAACTTGCATAGGTCGTATGTCGACGAGTACCTGTATATATATATATATATATATATATCTATACTAATAAAAGGCAAAGCCCTCACTGACTCACTGACTGACTGACTCATCACTAATTCTCCAACTTCCCGTGTAGGTAGAAGGCTGAAATTTGGCAGGCTCATTCCTTACAGCTTACTTACAAATGTTTGGCAGGTTTCATTTTGAAAGTCTACGCGTAATGGTCATAACTGGAACCTTTTTTTTGTCCATATACTCTAATGGAGGAGGCGGAGTCACGTATCGCGTCATCACGTATTACGCCTTCTACATAATCACGTGAAGTGAAAACAAGGAAGAGATTTACAGCACGAGTCAAACGCGGGAACGAAGGTAAATGACATTAATTGTTGAGTGTCTTTTAATACTGTGTAATTGTTGAGTGTCTTTTAATACTTTGTAAGCATACATATTAACAGATGTGCAATTTATACTAATAAAAGGCAAAGCCCTCACTGACTCACTGACTGACTGACTGACTCACTCACTCACTCACTCACTCATCACTAATTCTCCAACTTCCCGTGTAGGTAGAAGGCTGAAATGTGGCAGGCTCATTCCGTACAGCTTACTTACAAAAGTTAGGCAGGTTTCATTTTGAAAGTCTACGCGTAATGGTCATAACTGGAACCTGTTTTTTTGTCCATATACTCTAATGGAGGAGGCAGAGTCATGTATCGCGTCATCACGTATTACGCCTCCTACGTAATCACGTGAAGTGAAAACAAGGAAGAGATTTACAGCACGAGTCAAACGCGGGAACGAAGGTAAATGACATTAATTGTTGAGTGTCTTTTAATACTGTGTAATTGTTGAGTGTCTTTTAATACTTTGTAAGCATACATATTAACAGATGTGCAATTAAACGTGTGCATTTACGGGGTGATTTCTCAGGCTTAAAGCTCGAAGTGATCACTCGAGTGAAGGCAGCTTCACAAAAAAAACAGATCCTTAACAAACTGTTATTGGTATATTTGACCTCAATTTTGAAAGGTTTTCTTTTCTTCTTAATAAAAATTTAAAAGCAGAACTTCGCCGGTGCGAACCGCGGGGATTTGAGCGACTGACGCATACAGACATATTCATGAGTGCAGGTACTTCGGAAAGAAAGCAACGTGTAAAGCTAAAGTTTAAATTAAGTTCATAGACCTACAAAAGGTTGCCATTGATTTCAGGCAAGATTGCTTTTCTCCTGTACAACTATACATTGCATTCTCAAGAGTGTGCTTGCACGGCTTGGTCATATTACAACCGGAGTGCTGAACTGACAACGTGATATACAAACAGAACAATCGTAAAAACAGGATTAAATAAAAAGGCTGCTTCCATTGGCAAAGCAACAAAAAAGGAAGACCTTATATGACGTTCGTTTATAAAACAGCGGAGAGGCTGTGTGAAGTCAGCTTCACAAAAAAACAGATCCTTAACAAACTGTTATTGGTAGATTTTGACTCAATTTAAAAAGGTTTTCTTCTTAATAAAAATTTAAAAGCAGTACTTCGCCGCTGCAAAGCACGGGGATGTATATATATATATATATATATATAGATAGATAGATAGATAGATAGAGATCTATCTATCTATCTATCTATCTATCTATCTATCTATCTATCTATCTATCTATCTATCTATCTATCTATCTATCTATCTATCTATCTATCTATCTATCGATAGATAGATAGATGTGTATGTATGTAGATATGTATATATGTGTATATATATGTAGATATGTAAATATGTATATGTATATATATGTGTCTGTATGTGTATATATATATATATATATATGTGTGTGTGTATGTATGTATGTATATGTATGTGTATATATATATGTATATATGTAGATATGTGTATATGTAGATATGTATACAGTATATAAGTATATATGTTTATGTATATATATGTTTACATAACCTCTTTAACACACTACTTCTCCGCTGCGAAGCACGGGTATTTTGCTAGTATATATATATATATACACACACACATAGTATATATATATATACACACACACATATACACATATATTATATATATATATATATATATATATATATATATATATATATATATATATATATATATACATATATATATATATATATATACATATATATATATATATATATATATATATATATATATATATATATATATATATATATATATATACACACATATACAGATATATCATATATATATACATATATTATATATACATATACACATATACAGATATATCATATATATATACATATATTATATATACATATACACATATATTTTATATATATATATATATATATATATATATACATACATACATACATATACACACATACATGCACTTACAATAACATAGAAATCAATATAAACAACATTAACATCATTATCATATGAGAATATGAAGTAATATATAAGAAGCACATTTCATATAAATATAAATTATTAAACAGTAAAATCTTCTTCTATAATTTGCTACCGTGGCTATTCGTTTGTCTGTCCAGGATTTTAAATCACCTGTAGGTCGCAAACCATTTCACCTATTGACTTGAAATCTGGTACACATATAGTACGTCACGTCTGCTATCCGCTTTATGGGTGATGATTGTATTACTCTTTTTATGTTTATTTTATTTTATTGTAGAATCAGCTCCTATCTGCGCACACCAGGGCAGCAGTGGGCGGATGCGTATGGTGTATTCACTCCATGTTATCGTGCATTGTGCTGTCACTGGTATTTTGATAAAAGAATTTGAACAACATATAAGAAGCGTATAAATTATTAAACAGTAAAACATTAACATTTAAGAAGTAAAGTTACATTGAGTACTACTGCAATGCCTTCGGGTATACCTCATTTTTTCTTTGCCCATTACATACTTAAATGTATACATTTTTTGGTGTACCTTAGGTTAGGTTAGGTTAGGTTTCTTTATTTGGTCATGTTTACACAGGAAAACATGAAATTTGCCTTCTCAGTTGCATCTAATAACAAGTAACAGACAGAATGAAATAAAACATACAAATAGAAATAAGAAAGGTTAAGGTAAGGCAGTTAGATAAAACATATCTATACCAAAAAAAAAAAAAAAAAAAAGGTAACAGGATATATATCAAAACCTTAAACATTATCTCCGATATTTCTTATTGAAAAGTCGTATGGCACTAGGAAGAAAGGAGTTTCTGGAGCGATTTGTGCGGGTTTTCAAAGCAACTATCCTTCCTGATTTACTGAAGTTTAGTTCTACATGTAATGGATGTCTGTCATCAGTTGAGATGATTTCCAGTTTCTTTAGCATTGCCCTCTGACACACACTAGTCAAATCATCTACATCAGCCCCAATAACTTTAGCTGCATACTTCGTAATCTGCTGGAGCTTTTTTGAGTTTTGGTTTGTCAGACTACTAAACCAGGCAATGAAACTGAAAGTGATCATGGACTGGATCATACTACGATAGAAGGACAACATGAGGTCCTTGTCTACTTTAAATAGTTTGAGTTTAGGGAGGAGAAATAAGAGCTGGTTGCACTTAGAAAATAATTTTATTGTATTTGTATTCCAGTTAAGATTGTTATCTAGGTAAGTTCCTAAGTATTTATATTCATTCACTATTTCTACCTCCTCTCCCAGAACTACAATAGGTGAACATACAGATTTCTGTCTCTTAAAATCAAATATCATTTCTTTGGTCTTTGTTACATTCAGACTGAGAGAGTTTTTATTGCACCAGATTACCATACAGTCCACTTGATTTAGATAGTGGCTTTCATCCTCCCCAGATATGCATCCTATGATCATGGTGTCATCCGCATACTTAATAATGGAGCAGTGGTCATTGTTCTGTCTCAGGTCACTTGTGTACAGAGTAAACAGTAATGGTGATAAGACACACCCTTGTGGACTTCCTGTGTTTGATTGAAAGGCTATTGAAAGAGTGTCCTGAACTTTAACTGTCTGTGAACGATTTAAAAGAAAGTTCTGAATCCATAGTGTGATAAATGGGTTTACATTCATACTGTTTAATTTCCCAATCAGTATATGAGGCTGTATAGTATTGAACGCTGAAGAAAAATCCAAAAATAGTGCTCTGACATATGAACCAGGCTGATCAAGAAAGGTATAGATTTGATGTAAGCTAACAAGCAGAGCATCTTCCACACTTCTGTTTGCACAATAAGCAAATTGATTGTTGTCTTGAAAAGACTTTGTCTCTGTCATTAAAATGTTTTTCACCAAGTGTTCAAAGCATTTCATTGGAATAGATGTAAGTGCCACTGGTCTGTAATCATTTAAACAGCTTGGCCTAGAAACCTTAGATACAGGGGTGATGATTGATTGTTTCCACAGATTTGGTACAATACCACAGGTCAGAGACCAGTTAAAAAGCAAATGAAAAACTGGGGAGAGCTGCTTAGAGCAAGACTTTAAGAGCCGACCTGATATGCCGTCTGGTCCCACTGCACTGTTTGTTTTGGCCTTCCGCAAGCCTTTTACCTACCCGAGAACACGCGACATATAACCGACCGTGGGAGAAGCATGGATTTTAAACACGCGTTGAGTTCATCTGCTGGTCTCCCTCGTGGAATAACTGGTAATCTATACTAATAAAAGGCAAAGCCCTCACTGACTGACTGACTGACTCACTCATCACTAATTCTCCAACTTCCGGTGTAGGTAGAAGTCTGAAATTTGGCAGGCTCATTCCTTACAGCTTACTTACAAAAGTTAGGCAGGTTTTATTTCGAAATTCTACGCGTAATGGTCATAACTGGAACCTGTTTGACTGACTCACTCATCACTAATTCTCCAACTTCCCGTGTAGGTAGAAGTCTGAAATTTGGCAGGCTCATTCCTTACAGCTTACTTACAAAAGTTAGGCAGGTTTTATTTCGAAATTCTACGCGTAATGGTCATAACTGGAACCTGTTTGACTGACTCATTCATCACTAATTCTCCACTTCCCGTGTAGGTAGAAGGCTGAAATTTGGCAGGCTCATTCCTTACAGCTTACTTACAAAAGTTAGGCAGGTTTCATTTCGAAATTCTACGTGTATTGGTCATAACTGGAACCTGTTTGTTGTCCATATACTCTAATGGAGGAGGCGGAGTCACGTATCGTGTCATCACGTATTACGCCTCCTACGTAATCACGTGAACTGAAAACGAGGAAGAGATTTACAGCACAAGTCAAACGCGGGAACGAAGGTAAATGACGTTAATTGTTGACTGTCTTTTAATACTGTGTACTTGTTGAGTGTCTTTTAATACTGTGTAAGCATACATATTAACACATGTGCAATTAAACGTGTGCATTTACGGGGTGATTTCTCAGGCTTAAAAG